>NC_045426.1:182360812-182380812 GCF_902635505.1 Sarcophilus harrisii | reverse complement strand
CCTCCCTCTCCTCTCCTCTCTCTCTCTCTCTCCTCTCTCTCTCTCTCTCTCTCTGTCTCTCTCTCTCTCTCTCTCTCACACACACACACACAAACACACACATAAAATTCCCTACAATCCCTATCCAATCTTTATGCTTCTTTTTCCCCAGACAAGTATTTTCACTTCAACTTTAGTGACATGTGGCTTCAGGGAACACTAGAACACAAATCAAATCATGCCCAGACCAGTTCTGTATTTGTTTTTTATATTTAAACTAAACAAGACTTTTTTCCCCTTTCTTATAAATAAAATCTTATGCTGCTTCATAACTGCAGGTGTAACAATCTAATTGAGTGTTTAATGGAAAAAGTGATCATCCTTAACACATCAATGAAGATGGTGTAGCCCAAAGAAATGACCTAAGATCTGTGAGCCAAGAGAATTGAGTGATGATAGATCACAGTTACATTGTTAGGACAAATGAAATATTAGATGTGAAAGTACTTTATAGGTTTTTTAAAAGTATTTTTCCAATGCAGAATTAAGTTTGATAAGAATTCAGCATTTTCTAAGCAAAATTAGGACAAAAGAAGGGATACACCCACAATTTCAAGTTAATAGTATTCAGTCATTTTTATAGATGATAGAGAAAAAGCATAGCTATATAATTCCTGTTTTGTCTCTATATTCTCTTTCAAGAAATATGCTCTTCAAACCATGAAGAGTAAGACAAATATAGTTAACAGGGAATTGAAGGTCCAAATAAATATGTAGATAGAGAGTATTTAATTGGTTAAAATGAGTCCAAGTCCCTAGGTCCAGATGAGTAATATCCCAGGTGGCTCAAAACATTTGTAGATGTGATTTCAGAGTCACTGTCAATTATTCTGGACAATAATGAATCAACAGACATCATTATGCCATGGTACCCTGATGTGGCATTGCAGCTTCCCAACTAAACCTTGACCTCTTGCTCTGGGGCCGTGGCTGTCTTAACTGGTTCACCACATTTATGCCAGTCAACCAATTAGGCTTCACATTTTTCTTTCATGCCACAGCATCTTTCCTTTTACTGTATCTTGTTCTGGTAATTGTCATCAAATCAATACTACCATTGCTTAAAGAAAGGGTGCATTAATTGGGTGCTTTATGTTCCCCACTCTCTATTATTATGATTTTCCAGACAATAACATCTTTCTTTGGTCATTACTCCCCTACATGTTTTGTCTCTTGCTATAAGAATGCAAACTCCTTTAAGGCAGGAACTATCTTTGCTTCATATTTGAATTATCATTGTTTAATAGTACTTGACACAAAGTAAATACTAAGCATTTTTCATAACATTTGTTTGTGATGACTAGTAAAAAATATTCCATAAGACTGGGGAGAAGAAAACATCTTGAATTTCAAAAATTTGCAAAGCAAATATTAATTGTCAATTTACTGCCCAGGGATCTTGCTTTTAATCACTAGTAAAACATTTTATTGTATTAAGTGATTATAAGCATTTGGAAAGGGATGCAGTGATCACTGGGAAATAGCATGAGGTTTCCAAGTACCCAGACCAGAAGGTTTTAATCCTTGAAGGGGTCCATGGAAAGATTTCAAGGAGTATGTGAACTTAGATGGGAAAAATATCTCTATTTAAAATAATTGGTTTCCTTTGTGGTTCTGTGCATTTTATTGTATACATTTAGAAACATTATTCTAAGAAAGGGTCTATAGGGCTTCACTAAACCACAAATGGTACTGATATTTTAAAAAAGGTAAAAATCAAAAACTTGATTTAGATAGAAGAAAGATTTAACTCACCTATATCACTCTAGTGGTAAATTGAAAGACTAAGATTTGAAGCATATGATTTTAAATCTGGGATTCATTTCATTATACCACACTAATACTCATAAGAAAATACTTTATATGATTATACTAAGTCCAACACAACCAATTTTAAAATATCTTGATTCCAAGTCAACTCTTCATTCTATTCTACCTTTCACTCACCTGCTAAGGTGATTTTCTTAAAATGCAGATAAGACAATGTCACCTATCTCCTTCTCAACAAATTACATTGGCTTCCTATTAACTCCATGATCAAATAAAATATCTTTTGTTTGACATTTAAGGCTCTTCACAGTCTGGCTCCTTCTTGCTTTTCTGGTAGTCTTATATTTTCTTTACTCTTCTCCATGTACTCTATGATCCAATTATACTGGCTTATTTGTTCTTCTTCGCACACAACATTCCATCTCCCATTTCTGTGCCTCTGCATTGGCTGCTATGATTAAAATGCTTGCCCTACTTACTTCCACATCCTGGCTTTCTTCAAGATGCTGTCTTGTACAAAAAACCTTTTCCAGTATTCTTTTTCCTCCTATTCCTGACTACTGGTGTTTTCCCTGTAAATTTATCTTCTATTTACACTAAATCTATCTTGTATATACTGAGTTTTTTGCATATTTTCTCCTCCCATTAAAATGTGAAATTATCAACCATGTTTTTGTCTTTCTTTGTATCCTCAGTACTTAGCAGTGTGCCTGGAACACAGCAAATGTTAACAAATGATCATTTATTGATTTATTACATCCATTTAACTAATATATAACCACAATGAGAAGACAAAAAGAACTCAAATAGCATTAGACAGTGCATCCATATTTACTCCATTTTTAAATTTCTGTTTTTATTCCATGTTTATTCCATTTTGCCAAATTGAGAGATGTGGAAGCCAAAGGCAAAATTTGTGTAGGAAACAAGCTTGTGTAAAAAAATATATGAAAAAGAAAAGACATTTCTAACAGAATATCAAAAAAGCAATTGAAGGGAAAATAAGACTGGATGTGAACCATAGTGCTAAGGCAAAAATCCTCAACAGTATTTGTAACTAAAACTGGAACAAATTGATTTGGTAAATAGCTTTGAAATTGACCAGATCTTTCTGTTATTTCTATGATGATCTTTTATCATCAGTTATGATAGAAGAACTACTGAATTTAGACTCAATCATTGGTCTTTCAAAGACAGCAACCTAGCCTAGAAGAAAAACTACACAGTAATAACCATTAAAAACAAAAGGATATGAATGGATTTTTTTTAAAAAGATGCTGTTCTGTTGTACTGGGTCTATATCCCAAAGAAATCATAAAAGAGGAAAAAGGACCCATATGTATAAAAATGTTTGTAGCAGCTCCTTCTGTAGAGGCAAGGAATTGCAAACTGAGTGTATGCTCATTAATTGAATAAGTTTTGGCATATGAATGTAATGGAATATTATTGTTCTATAAGAAATGATAAGCAAGTTGATTTCAGAAAAGCCTGGAAAAACTTACATAAGCTAATGCTGAGTGAAATGAGCAGAACCAAGAGACCAATGTACACAGTAAGAAAATTGTGTGATGATCAACTGTGATGGAATACATTCTTCTCAACACTATAGTGATTCAAGGTAATTCCAATAGATTTGGGATGGAAAATGTCATGCAGAGAAATAACTATGGATTAAACTAATAAGGAATATTATTTTCACTTTTTTTGTTGTTTTTTTTTTTGTTTTTTTTTCCTTTTTGGTCTGATTTTCTTGTACAACATGACAAATATGGAAATATGTTTAAAAGAATTCCACATATTTAATCTATATCAGATAACTTCCTATTTTAGGGAGAGGGGAAGATGAGAGGGAAGGAGAAAAAATTGGAACACAAAGCCTTACAAAAATGAATGTATAAAACTATCTTTAAATTTATTGAAAAATAAAATGCTATTGAAAATTAAAAAAATAGAATGCCATAATTTCAAAATATCTGGCTGCACTTAGCAAGAAAAAAAAGTTTTAATTGTTTGTTTGTTTGTTTGTTTTTAATAAAAAGGATGCTGATAGAGTTTTAAAAGGCTGAAAGTTATTGGGATATCTTTTTTACATTTTTGTATTGAAATTCATTTGTATAAATGATTGGAAATACAATTTACTTTGTTGGATTACTATGCAATATTGTTGTGTCAATATTGTTGCAATATTCAGTTTTAAGAAAGAGGGAGCTTTGTTATCTATACAGAGAAACAAAGTAGACACAAAACAGCTTGATAAAATGGAAAGAGTATTGGATCTCTTGTTGGGATCATAGGACCTGCTTCTGAATCTTAGTGGTATCATTTACTACCTGAGATACTTGGAGCAAATCATAAACCTCTCTAAACTACAGCTTAAATGAAAACATTAGAAAATTGGACCAATGACCTCTAAATTCTGTTTCAGCTCTAAATCCATTGTCTCTCTAATGACCTTTACTTTTACATTTTTTTTAAAATTCATTATAAATGATCTTCAGTATAAGAACAATATACCTCATTGTTGAATGAGGCACAAAATTGAATGGGAGATTGAGCTAGTTCCCTTTTGATAAAATACTTAGCATTTTCATTCCCAAGCTGCGTACTGCTCTAAAAACCTATCTTTTTAACACTGTATTTTCCAAATGATGCTATGTTGGCTGTGAATCATGGAATGCCATGATCTCAGAAAGAATCACAATTGTGACCCAAAGTGCAATGAGAAGATGTATGGTGGGTGGAAACAGGTTTCAGCATATTTCCAACAATAACTTGCACACAAGGAATGGCATAAAAGACATTGTCAAGGACACGCACAACCAGAAGAGGCGGTGGAGCAGTCATGTATCAGGAATGAAAGCTACCAGATGGACAAACCAAATGTTGTACTGATAAAAGGAGAAACCATATCAAGGCTATCATGATGTAGGAAGTACATATTGAAAATGTAGCCTCTAGAGATAGACTTAGAACATTAAAAAAAAAAGCATAGAGATAAAGTCAATTTCTCCCCTTTTGAAACTCTCTCTGTTAGATACTTATTCAATATTTAATATTCCTTGTAACAATCTAGTATCATGGGACATTTTTAAATAAGAATGTTAGGTATAGATTACAAAGTACTGACTAGAAGAAATAAGAAATAACAGGCAACAAAAACTGAAAAGATAATTGAACAAGAAATGTTTTATTGCTTTTCAATTGACTGCATTTTTTTTTTCTGAAGGAATTAAACCAGGTATGGGAATTCAGTAAAATAGATTAGGTCTAAATTGCTGTGAAGTTATAAATGGGAGTATGTTATTGCCCAAGTATTCATTATTTTAGCTCCCAAAGTTTGTGCATGTGTGCATGTGTGCATGTGTGTATGTGTTGGTCTACATAGATTGTTGTATATTGATGTAGGGAGCTTTCAATGAGAAAAATTGTCTCCTACTATAACAGAATGCCCACCTATCACATTATATAGTGAAACAAAAGTCATTAAAACATGAAAGGATTCAGTAACAAATTAACTATTTAGAAAACTGGTTTCCATTCAAATAATCCTCTGCACCTAAAAATTAGGCTGTATCACAGCCCATTCCTCCAGAACAAATCATTTGGGGGCAAGAATTAATCCTGCCTTCTGATTGGAGGACTGAAGGGTAGCATACTAGACTCCTCCCAATGCCTTCCTTTATGGAGGGAAGCAACTGCACTTTGAGGGTCATTACTCTCTATTTCTGTTGTTTTGTTCAACTCTAGGGAACAAGATGCCTGATGTGATTGGTCTAATACCCCATTTTCCTGCCTCCTTTTATGTATTTTCTTCCTTAATTAGATTATAAACTCCTTGAGGGAAGAAACTATCTTTCTTTTTTTAATTCATTTTATCCCTAGCTCTTAGCACAATGCCTGGAACATGGTAGATGCTTCATAAATGTTTCTTGTACTGGATTTTAATAGTAAAGCATTAAAAGAGTCCCTTGAAACTGGTAAATTCTATTGGGTAGAAAAAGTATAGTCCATTTGACAATATTTCTGCCAGGATTGCTTCTACAGTCATTTATGGGTGTTTTTATTTGTTTGTTTGCTTAGCACCACCTTTATTATAGTTACTTGTTAGGCTCTCTGTGAATAGCTTCTGTAATTTTAATATCACACTATCACAGAACATAGAAGATGTATATCTCTAATTTTAGATATTAGCAAAGATGATAATAACTATATATAATGTAGATTTGTAAGAAGTCTTATGCTTTGCAAAACACTTTGCAAGGCATATATATTACCTAATTTTATCACTAAGGTCATTTGGTGTTAAATATTATATCTTTATAATGTTAAAATAGCTAGTTAATGTCTGTTTCTGTCTCTTTCTATCTGTTCTCTCTCTCTCTTTCTCTCTCTCTCTCTCTCTCTCTCTTTCTCTCTCTCTCTCTCTCTTGTTTTCTCTCTCTCTCATCATTCTGTCTCTGTCTCTCATCATTCTGTCTTTGTCTCTCTCATCACTCTGTCTCTGTCTCTCTCTTAGTTTCTCTCTCTGTGTGTCTTTCTCTGTCTCTGTGGTTTCTCTCTGTGTCTCTCTTTCATCACTCTGTCTCTGTTGATTTGTATCTTTCTGCCTATCTCTCTCTTCCTGTCTCTTCCCCCTCTTATGTAGAGATTATATTCTGAATCACTGTACTTCCACATAGTTCTTCATAATTATTAAAGAATTGTACTAGGAGGTTGATGCTAGAACATAGGCCTAATCATAATTTATTTCTGCCTGGAAATCCCAATATTCTACCTACCTCTTTAAAACATAATTGGGATCAGAGTCCATCTACATATACATTAACTACTGGTTGTCATTAGGTGGTAGATGAGGGTAATATAGATGATTAAAAGTGAATGCGTAGAGGCTAACTATTATTTTTTCAAAATTAAAATCTCATAAAATATACAACATATCTACAAGTCCTTTCTTGCTTTTTTTTAATTTTCTGGCATAAGAAAAAATATTTTAGAGGTTAGCTAATAATTACTACTAGACACCTACCACTTAAATTATAGTTACTGATTAGATACAAAGAATTCTAGGGACTTTTCTGTACTATCAAATACAACAACATAAACATATTGGGAGTGATGAGTTCTAAACCTAAGGCATTTAAGGAGACAAAATATTCCCTCTTCAGGCATTACTTCTGCTCATCATCCAAGAGAATGCATTTAAAGCCACTTGTCAGAAATCATCAAATTGAGTCCCTGTAATGCACTAAATATTACCCTATTTGCATGAAGGAATACATTGACTCCTTAATTTAAAATAGGTATAGCTGTACTGACCCAGTCATTCTGTGTGGGAAATGTGACTTGGGTACAAGATAGGACATTCTAAATTCACCTATACTAGAAAATATGGAAGGAGAGACAGAGGTAAAGTTTGGGTCAAGAGTGTAATAGAGAGAATCAAAACCCATATGTTGAAGATAGCTTTGAAATGAAACACTTTATTAAACATTTAGCAACTATTAAAAGCTAGAAAAATAGTATAATTCATTCAATTCTAAATTCAACATTAAAAATACACAGGGTCTAAGAAACAATCAGCAAGATGATTTCAGAAAGGCCTGAAGAGACTTACATGAACTGATGCTAAGTGAAGTGAGTAGGACCAAGAGAACATTTGTACACAGCAACAAGATGATATGATGATCAATTATGATACACATGGCTCTTTTTAATAGTGAGATGATTCAGGCAATTCTAATAAACTTGTTTTAGATAAAGCCATCTGCACACAGAGAGAGGACTGTGGGGTCTGAGTGTGGATCATGACACAGTATTTTCATTTTTGGGTTGCTATTTGCTTGCCTTTTTTTTCTTTCTCATTTTTTTTATCTTTTTGATCTGATTTTCTTGTGCAGCATGATGATTGTGAAAATATGTATAGAAAAATTGTACACATTTAACATATATTTGATAACTTGCCATCCAGGGAGGGGATAGAGGGAAGGAAGGGAGAAAAAAAAAATTGAAACGCAAGCTTTTGTAACGGTGAATGCTGAAAATTATCTACGCTTATATTTTGAAAATTAAAAAAAAAAACTTTATGAAAACATAAAAAAACAACAAAAAGAAAATACATCTTTATTTTCACTAAACTCTAAAAAAACAATACATGGGGTCTTATCAAAAACAATAGCCTTAAAGAAAATACATTAACATATACTTTGTGGCTACATTCAGAGGACAATGATGTTCTGATATTCTAATGATGGGGTACAACTTCTAGGGGAAATATAGCATTGATCCTGAGGTCCCCTGACCTTAGAATACCATTGTTCTTACAATATGTCTGTCAATGACAGTTATATATTTCTTCCCCTAGACATTAGGGAAGATAGAGCAGTAATTTTAAAGTCCTTTGACCTTAGAGTGCTATTGTTTTAACAATCTATCAATTATTCTAAAGTCTCCTGACCTTAGGATAGTCCTACAAACATTGCTGACTGTCAGATAGATAATCTGGTGGTCAGTGATAATCAAGTTCCTGAGACAATAATGAATAGACCACTTCTCAGAACTACCTTACTATAAAATTAACAAATAATAACATGAAACTTCAGTCTCTCTAACTTTGTCCTATAAATTTATTATGTTTCTCCTGGTTCTTTGCAAAACATTTTTGGAATTTAGCCCACTTCAATTGGGCTTGCCTCTTGACTTGAAGATGGATTCAAGTCTACATGACACCAATCTGTGACCCCAGCCTTTGGAGTCTTCTTTTGAATCTCAACGATAAGACCTTTCCATACCGATTTGTGGCTGAAATGAAATTTCTTATATGTGTTTTCTGTCCTATTACTTAAAATGTGAGCTTCTTGAGAGCAAGAACTATCGTGGTTTTTCTACTTGTATCCATATCACAAAGCTTTGCACACAGTAAACAAATGCTTTTTCATCCCCTAGAATGTAATTTCTTAGAAGCATATCACTTAAAAGTATATATACTTAGAAGTATATAACTGGAGGCAATCGACTCCTAATTTTCTCTGAGTATAATATTTTTCCTCTCCAATCCATCCTTCCCACAGGTCTGATTACATCTCCCTTCAAGCTTTCTTGGTGCTCCCCTTCACTCTAGGGGGAAAAAATGCAAACTCTTTAGCCTGTCAACTAAGGACCTCCACACTCTGACTTCATCCTACTTTTACTTATTATCTTATATGCTGTGATTATAATACATTATTTCTCTCATTAAAAAATAAGCTTATTGGAATGGTGTAAACTATCTGCCATAAAAAGAGTCAAGAAAAGCTTTTATAGTGGAGATTAAGAGGAGAAGAGGGGGAGTGAATGAACCTTACTGTCATTCCAATTGGCTCAATGGGAAATAACATAAACACTCAATATGGGTATAGAAATCAGTCTTATGCTGTAGGAACATAGGAGATAAATGGGATTCCAGATGGAGAAGGATAATAAAGGAGAGAGCATATTGAGAAAGGGAGTGGTCAGTAGCAAAACACTTTTGAGGGCAGACAGGATAGAAGGAGCAAAAGAATAGAATAAATTGGGGGTAATACAGTTAGCAATAGTAATTGTAAAAAGAATTTTGAAGCAACTTTCTCTGATAAGTTCCACTTCTCAAACATAGAGGAAAATGAGAAAAATTTATAAAAAATAAGTCATGCCCCAATTGGTAAATGATCAAAAGATATAACCTATGCCTAAAGGGCTATAAATTCATATATATCCTTTGACATAACAATACCACCAGATATGAATCACAAAAAAGATTTAAGAAAACAAGCTTTTTGAGGACAGGAACTAATCTTGCTTTAATCTTGTTTCCCATTCTGTCTAGAGTTTAGTAAATTCTTAATTAATGCTTATTTTTTCTTGACTTGAACTCTATTTCACATTATTTCCCTCTTATATGCCTTATATTCAACTCAAGTTACACTACTTCCCTATTCTTTGCCCTACTTCTGCCTGCATACAGTTTTTTTTTTCCTTCTCCCAGATCCAATCCGTGCCCTTGTCCTTATTGGAAAATTCTTCTCTTCCTTCAAGATTAAGATGAAGCACTCTACTAAGCCTTCTCTGACATTCTCAGTGAAACCAATCTCTCCTTCCTTACCTTTTCTGGAAGCATTTTAGCTCTCTCCTTGAATTCTTTTCATATTCTAACTACTCTGCTTTTTTGAATACATTTTGTATTTTTCCTTCTTCTCCTTTCCGAGACTGAGAAGGTCTTGAAGTTAGGGACTCTGTATTCCAATTATATAGCACAGTCTTGAACACCATAGGTACTTCATAAATATTTGTTCAACTTAACTGGATATTTCCATGTGACAATATCACACAGTAGTTTTTAATATATTAGGACCCTTTTCTTCAAGTGGAATTACTATTCCCCCTTTTTTTCCACCTCAGTTTCTGTATTTGAGATTTCCAGATAAAACAGTATTACTGACCATTCTTAATTCCTCATTAAATGGATTTAAAATGTGAAGTGTGTGTGTGTGTGTGTGTGTGTGTGTGTATGTGTGTGAAAATATTTGGGTTCTGCAGTCTTTGACTTTTTCTTGCCTCTGGCCTCTGTCAGGGAGGCTTGCTAACTACATCTCATGGGAACAATCACAAGGCTAGACTCAGCCCGTGGCACTGACTATTGGGATTTCCTGTAGTCACAAGTGCTTTGGAGTCCAGAATTGGGGCAGAATATGTCTTCTCTTCAGAAAATTCAGAGAAAAACTAGGGAAGAATGAAACCTGATACCTGATTATGGATTCACTGTAAATAGTATCAAGGGAGTCAGTTAGCAATGCAAAACATCAGAAAATGTAAATATTTTGACCAGTTCATAAAAGCCACTGAAAGCTAGAGAATATCTTTCACAAGTCAGCAATGAATTCTGGGTACTTTCATATATCAATAGATTTGAAGGTGCCATTTCATAAAGAATGAACAAAAACATGCAGTCAATGTCGGAAGAAAAAAAGCTGTGTTGATCTTTCCATCTTGAACTTATATAGATTTAATTGCCTTTAATGAACACTTTCATTCATGAGTGTGTGTGTGTGTGTGTGTGTGTGTGTGTGTGTTTCTCGGTGTGTCTGTGTTTCTTTTTATTGGGTAATTCTTTTAAATTGAGAGATGTTGAAGTGGGAAGATACAATCAGTTTGGCTATATTTAGCCTTCTTCTCTGGCTTCAATTGAACCCAAACCATGACTGATAGCAAGTTTGTAAGAGAAAAAAAAGAAGAAGAAAACAAGGTGACTAACAGCTGTTATAGAAGAAGGAATGGCAATGGTTCCTTTTTTTTTTTTTCCTGGATATTCTGGTGTAACTATTCTCCTGACAGACTTGGCTGTTACAGAAAGAAAGGAAAAAAAATATGTATAAAAGCCCTGGCCTAATTAACAAGAATGAACTAGATTTTATGAACAATTTATAGGCAGTTAATAGAGCTCATACATGGTAGCCAGAAGCTAGATAATTTATCATAAAAGAAATCTCAGTTACACTCTTAATCCTTATCCTCTTGTTTTTGCAACTAACTACTTCATGATTACCATTTTTATAAGCTTGATTTACTAACAAATGGGGTTGTATTTTACAATCACACTGAAACTTATAGATGCAGTAAATATTTAAAACTGTACATCAATATTTCAAATTCTTTACCAATTTCTTCCCTGTTTTACATTGCAATTTCTATGGAATCATGACCTTAATATCACTTCTATTGGGGGAAGGGAGTAATTATCAGGAACTTTTATAGAATTGCACTAAAATCTATATTTATAAAAGTTTCATGAGATTAGTATAGATCAATACAAAAATGACAAATAAACATCAATAAAATTTTGTTTGAGAAAAAACCATTCAAATTTCAAGAATACAGAATATAAATGTAATTGTGAGATTCAAAAAAAATCAATCTTATTTCAATTATTATCATTTCAATAACAATTTCAATTGTTACAAAAAACTCCCCACTGACAAAACTTCAGTTTCAGGTGAATGAACAAATGAATAAATAATCTCATTGATGGTTTTCCCACCAATTAACATGCCTTTATAGAACTTAATTGTAACTTGGTGCTCTGTCCTGGGCTGCCATATTTTCTTATTCTCTCTCTTTCTCTCTCTCTCTCTCTCCTCTCTCTCTCTCTCTCTCTCTCTCTCTCTCTCTCTCTCTCTTCTCTCTCTGTCTGCATCTCTCTCTCTCTCTTTCTCTGTATCTTCTCTCTCTGTCTCTGTCTCTATCAGTCTCTCTGTCTCTGTCTTTGTCTCTCTCTCTCTTTCTCACACACACAGGTTATGTTCATTTAGAGCAATTTAAATTGGCATACTAATGAATTCATTTTTATTAATGTTTGATGAAATTGCATTTTAATTTTATCATTTTTAAGGTATCTAGAATTTATTGCTGATGCCTAAAAATTTATCTTCTGCTCTGTGTCTGGTATCAGTAGTATAGTGTGTAAAGAGAAAATGATAGAGAATTTTATTTTAAAAACTTATTAAATATCTACTATGTGCCAGACACTATATAAGACTTTTGGAATACAATATACAAACAAAAGCTATTTCTCTGAATAAGCTAGGCCCTATGTCTTCACAAGAAAGAAAATTCTACATGTGAGATCCAGAAACATCCAGGTATGTATTTATTTACCAAGTGTAAACCAGATTGCAGATGCAGCTGGCTGGCTGGGTGCCTGTCCTTATGTCAACTAAATCTGCCCTTTTGGGTTAAGGTGATTACAAGATATTGAGCTTTTAGGTGCTTGCTTTCAGACAGATGATAATATGAACAAACAATAAATTCAGACTAGTTGTCTTCTTACTACTAGTCCAGCCATTCCTATCTGCAGTAGACAAAGCTCTGAATTTAAATTCAGGCTCAGATATTTACTTGTTGTGTGACCCTACACAAGTCACCTAATCTCAGTCTGCCTTACTTTTCTCAATTGTAAAATAGGGATAATAATAATAATATCTATCTCCTTTGGTTATCATGAGATCCAAACAAGATTATAAACCACTTAGTACAGTAATTTATTTACTCATAATAGATGCTATATAAATGTTTATGTTAATGCCACATTGAAAGCCTGAGACTAGCCTACTGTCTGGACACTGTACCAATTTAAATCCACACACATTCTTTCCCTATTCTCCATGCAATGCCCCACTCCTATAAAAGTTGTTTTTTTTTATAAAATAAATAGTTTTTAAATAAAATTTTAAGTTTAATTTAAACTCAATAAAAGTTGTTAAAGGGAGCCAGCACTGCATTTGTGTGCACTCATGTCACTTATGTCTAGGTAGGGTCAGCAGTTCTCCCACCACCCACCTAAACAGGTGCCTGAAATGTAATAATTTAAGAAAACTAAACAATGCCTAAAAATAGCAAAGTCAATTTATTTCAGGTCAGATTTTCACTCTGGAGAATCTTTAAAAGACTCTAAGGATGAAAAACAGACCTTCCTAGTTCCATAATCTTTTAGTGAATTGTGGTTTTTACCACTTGTAGAAAAATAAAAAGCATGTCCCATAAAATCATCGCATAAAAATTTGATTTTCCAATTTAATATCTCAGAATACATAGTCAAGTGATACAACATCTTTCTGGGGTCAAAGGGTGGTACCTATATTATTTAAAAGTTTGAGGTATCCTTAACAAACTTGATACCATCCTTTTATTTCTTCAGATTAGCTTTTAATATGGGTTTTTTTTAACCTTCTAAATTATGTCTGTACGTTGAGATTCACACATAACGAGCTTGACATCTTCAAAAGGTATCACCAAAATCCCTCAATAAGAAGGGGTGAACAAGATGGGAAAACAGACAAATTCTATATTCAGAGGCCTCTTTTGGTGGCTATTCTTTATCCTTGATCCCCCTCTCCTCTTCTTGAGAAAATACCTACCTTTTCCTTCACACTTTGCTCTCCTCAGCAGTGAATGAGTCAGTCATTTATATATCAAGATGGCATTTAGGCCAACATGTTATCTCCTTCAAGAGTATTTGCCATCTTGCTTTTTGTGGAAAGAAAAACCATATATCCTGTGAATGGAATTGAAGCATCAACAAATTGTGAGAAAGGTATATGAGGGTTAAGTAGCTACCTTCTAGCTGGATCGGGGCCAGACTGTCCAGCAAATGGAGCTAACTGTGATACCTAGACAAGACTGTAAGATGATTCTCTCTAAAGATAAAATGATGAAACTTTCAAAAGAATTTTGTTGCCCTTCTCATTAAGCCTGCCAGCAGGAAGGCAAGGTATAGTCTTCCAAACTAGGCTTTGTCATAGTCAGACAATGGAAAGGAGACAAATGTCACAGACTCTTAATTCCAAATATAGTCATCAAGGACCAAGGCGATGATCATCTCCAGAAACAAATATGCTGAGAAATGGCATTCCTCAACACAATGGGACGCAGGAAACTGCTTTGGGTAACTTGTGCCAATATGTTTTCAATGAGTTGCTATTAATATTCTACATTTTTTATTATATTCTTTGTCTCTATCCTAAAATGAATTTCAGGTCTTTAACAATGGTTATGTTACAAGTGTCTGAGAATGTACCAGACAGGAGGTCCATCCTACCCAGTTCTGGGGCATTATTAAAGCTAATTTAGGATGCTGATGTGTGCCTTTGCACATATCCTTTGCCCACTGCCAAGTTAAACAAAGCTTAAACATCAAAACTGATGTTCCAAGCCAGACCCCAAGTACTTCCACAAAGTCAAATTTATACTTTCATTTGTGCAGACCCAGGTAGCCAGAGGAAGAATCGAATCACTGTCCTCCATCCTTTAGCACAAGGTACATTTTTTTCTGTACAAAGGGTCATTGACCTCAGGTGACAGAGTGCCTGTACCATGAGCATCTCCAGAAAAGCAAATACAAACTGGTTGTAATGTCCTTTCTGATAAATTAACCTCTCACAAACTAGTTTTTGGGTTCCTATTTAAGTTGGAGCTACTACATAGTATTAAAAAGTATTTCATGTCAATGTTAATATATGCCTTAGCTTGGCAAAACACTTCTAGACCTGCAAATCCTCCACTCGTATATACAGTCACCTGCATTTACAAGCTGCTTTAGTTTCTGGCAATGAAGCTAGGTACTTAGGGTGTTTGTTTTTTCTTTTTCCTATCATAGCTCCCTCATCCAAGTATGTGTCTTTCTATTTATCCCAACAGCATCATTAAGACTTATTTGTTATTTTTAAAAGTATGGAGAATATAAGCACTGAACCAAATACTATGCATTTGAAAGTAACAAATCACAGGTGAGATCAGCAGGTAGTAAAGGGGCAAAAATACACTTTAGGAATCTTAAAAGTGTTGTCTCCGTATGTCAAGCTACCTTAGGTAAAAAGTAAGACAATTTTGAAAGCAATTCGACTCATTATGTGTTCCTAGAGAATTTGCCTCAAGATTGTTGTTGGTTTTGTTTGTTTGTTTTTTGTCTGAGATGCTTTTGTACTATGGAAAAAATGAACAAAAATATCAAACCAGACTCATCAGAGATGAGGTAGATAGGCTTGTGAGTAGACTACATTTTTCTAAAAAATTATGCAACAGGAACTAAAGTTTTTTTGAGGTTAAAATCTGCCCTCCTCTCTTCAAAAGATTTTTAATCTCACACTTCCACCCACAGTGTCTATACCAGATGGTATTTGGCAATTTCATGGGTACAACCACTTTCTTACTCTAGGTCTTCTGCACATTTCCGAAACTTCTAAGTTTCCTTCTAGAATGTTAGTTCTTTTCTGCTTTAGCAGATGGGTTAAACCTAATCTTCCTAAATATGACAGTCTCCTAAGTAGTGACTACATGTAGTGTCAGGAAAATGATCTGCATTTACTAAGGCTATTATCAAGGGTGTACTGGAGCTAGCTAGCTAGAAAAATTTTCAACATGAGCATTTAAAGCTCAGAAATCAGCAAACCTACAAACTGGAGATTGATTTATTGTTTTATTGCTTGTCTAGGCTTAAGAAAGTAACAGAGAAAATATTAATAATCCAGGTTTGACAAGTTTAAAATATCCTGTGTCTGAAAGGGAACCAAACTATTATAATGAACATTCGAACCTCTCCACCTTTGCTCAGATGTTCATACCCTCATCTGAAGATACTTCTTTTTTTTACATCAGTGTCTCCAAATTCAATCTGTCTTCTTAAGCTTTCTTCTCACATCTTCTATGTCTGGAATTCTTAAAACACTTCTTATTTGATTGTTTCATATGCATTATATTACCTCACTAGATATTTTTTAATTCATAGAGAGGCTATTATTCTTTGTATCACTTTTATAATCCCAGAATTCTTAGCACAAATTTGGGCACAGAAAAGAGTCTTACTAAATACTCATTAAATTGAATTTAAATAGAAATGGTGAGTTGCCATTTCTGGTTAGTTTAGGCTATGTATGAGGTCCTTTAGATTGCTTCATAATAAGAACATAGCTGCATCTAAGAATCGATATTAAAATAGAGATAGTGTTGCCAAGATCTAAAAACTACACCTGACAGGGAAGCAATGGATCACACCTCTAGCACTTCCAGGTCCCTCAGGTTGAGTTATCAGCTTTTGAATCTAGAAATGTCAACAAGTTGGAGCACAGTCATATTTTATTCCACAAAACCTGAGGTAAAGCAGAGACATGGAATGTAGAACAAAACAGGAATATGAACAAACCTTTACATTCTTGTATGTTTCAATAGTTTTTTTGACTTTTATCCTTTTCAAAGCATCATGATAATTTATAATTTTTTTTTAAATTTATATTTTGCCATATGTAATTTATAATTATATTGGATATTAATGCAGTAAAAGCATAGCTATGAACATGAAAAAACCTCTTATAACAAAGTGAAATTCTTCAGGTAAGGGATAATTCACAAAGTTATATTCCCTCTACCTTCCTTTACTCTTTTTAGCCTACAGGCATTGTGTAGGTCCCTTCTTTTCTTCCTTTCTTTACCCCTATACCTGGATTACTGAAACAGCCTTACAGTTAGTCTCTACCTCAATCTCTTTCTGCTGAAATCCATTCTCCACCAGTTAAAGTGATTTTCCAACTACTACTCAAATTTTTGTGGCTCCCTATTTCCTCCAGAATCAACTATGAAATGATCTGCTTAACAGTTAAAGCCCATCAGAGCCTGATCTCTTCTTATCTTTACAATCTTCTTTTTGGTCTTTATACTTTATTCCCCTCTACTAAGTTCAAGAATATTGGATTTCTTGATAATCTTCCCTAAAAATGTACAATTTTCTGACTCTGTGCCTGACTATTCCTCAGACCTAGAATGCCTGTCATCTTTATGTACACCTTCTAATTTCCCTGGCTTCTTTCAAAATTCTACTCAATTCCATCTTGTGTAAAAGATGCACATATCACCTCCTGCTAGTGCCTTCCTTCAGTATGTCTTCATATACATGGCTATTTGCCCATTGACTTCCATATTGGAAGGTAAGCTTCTTGAGGGCAAGATCAGAATTAGGGACTTCTTGCTTAGCATAGTGCTTGCCATATAGTAAATCTTTAATCAATGCTTGCCAATTAGCTGGTTGATAGCTCCTTAAAAGAAATAATAAATTCATTGATCCAGACAGCTAAGTTTTCATTGTGCTATGTTCTAGTGAAAGCAGAGTTTAAACAGGTGAAAGCTGTTTTTATTATCATTTTTGCTTTGAAAACATTATCATAAACTCTGAAAACTTGAACAGACTTTAAAAATCATCAGTTCCACTGGACCAGAAAGAATACCCAGTGGTCACACAACTAATAAATAGAAAAACGAAAAGCCAAACCTGAGTCCTAAATTTAAACCTAATACTCTCTCCACTTAAACATGACAAAAAAGGGGATTTCATTCCCCAATTGATAAATGATCAAAGAATATGAAGATGCTTTTCAGATGAAAAAATTAAAACCATTTCTAGTCATATGAAAAAATGCTGTAAATAATTACTGATTAGAGAGATGCAATTTAAGACAACTCCGAGGTACTACCTTACACTTCTCATATTGGATAAAAGGCAGGAAAAGATGATAAATGTTGGAGGGGATGTGGGAAAACTGGGACACTAATGCATTGTTGGAGTTGTGAAATGATTCAGCATTCTGGAGAGCAGTTTGGAACTATGCTCAAAGAACTGTCAAACTGCATACCCTTTGATCAAATAGCCTCTACTGGGTCTATATTCCAAAAAAAGACATAAAAAAGTGAAAAGGATGCACTTATACAAAAATGTTTGTAGTTTTCCTTTTTGTAGTGGCAAGGAACTAGAAACCGAGTGGATGCCCATCAGTTGTGGAATGGCTGAATGAATTAGGGTATACAAATGTAATGCAATTTTTTTGTTATATTAAAAATGATGAGCAGTCTGATTTCAGAAAAGCTTGGTAAAATTTACATGAACTAATGCTGAATGAAAAGCAGAACCAAGAGAACATTATACATAGTAACAAGATTATGTGATGATCAACTGTGATGGACTTGATTCTTCTCAACAATGCAGTAGTTCAAAGAAATGCCAATAGACTTGGCATGGAAAATGCCATCCACATCCAGAGAAAGAACTATGAAGATTGAATATGGATCAAAGCATAATATTTTCACCTTTTTTTGTTTGGGTTTTTCTTTTCTTGTGTTTTTCCCCTTTTGGTCTGATTTTCTTACACAATATGACAAATATGGAAATATGTTTAAGAGAAGTGAACATATTTAACCTATATCAGAAAACTTCCTGTCTTGGGGATGGGAGAGATAAAAGAGAGAGTAGGAGAAAAATTTGGAACACAAGGCTTGGCAAGCATGCATATTGAAATATATCTTTGCAAGTATTTGGGAAAATAAAAATACTACTTTAAAAAAGAAATAAAGAGCTTTCAATCTAGTTTCCCTCTCTAAAGGATACCATTCTGATGCTCAGCAAAAAGACATCTCAACATGGCCAAAGCATTGGTTCTAACATTTCCTTTTAGGGATGTTAATAGTTTCATGAATGAATTATAGAGAAAAAAACAAATAATCATTGTAAAACCTGAAGGCCGACATTTATTTTAAATCTTTATGTTGAAATTTGGCCTCATCAAAGTGGAAATTTATTTTGCTGAACCATAAGGGACAAGGAAGAAAAGGCACAGAATACTTGGATTTAGATAGGCTTGTGTTTCTGTCTTGCTGTTCTTATATTCTACATGGACATTGGTAAGGGAGCTAGGATTTTTAAGATGTGGGAAGACTCTAAATTTTGAAAAATTATTCAACTGAAATGCCTGGTACTGATGTAATTAAAGCCTAACCAGTATTGCTCATTGCCAGTCAACAATAAATCAACATACAATTAAAATTGCTAACTACAGGCAGAGTACTTCAAATGACATGAAAGAAATGAATGAAATGGTTCCTGACCACAGAGAATATGCAACACAGATTCATGAAATGACTAAAGGAATATTCATGATAATAATAAAAATAATAATACCTTATAGAGTATTTTAAGTTTTATAAAGCTCCTTATATGTGGCAACTCATTCAAATTTCACAAAATTCATTTTCTTTATTATTGTTTTTTACAATAATGTACTTTTTTGTTGTTTTATTATCACCAATTTACAAATGAAAAAACTGAATTTCAGAGAGGTTAAATGACTAACCCATGCTCACACACTTAATCAGTGTCTACAATTGGATTTGAATCCAGGTTTCCTGGCTTCAAGTCCAGCACTGTCTTTACTTCCCCACATTGCCTAGCCAAAAATCTTGTAAAATAAATATGAATACAGCAGGAATCAAAAACATGAGTTATAACAATAGTTCACAAATATATAGCACTTTTCAAAATGTTTTCCTCAGAATATAACTTTGAGGTAATTAGAAAAAAAAATGCAGTTAATAGATGAGGAAATTAGATCCAAAGGAGTTTGAATGACCTGTATTCATTCACACATCAAATCAACATCAGGGCCAGGATTTAAAAGTAGGTCATTCCACTTCCAAGTCTAAGACCTCTATCACCACCAGCAATACTATATAATATTGATCAAGTTTTTTCATTTCATTAAGATGCTGGTAATCATAATTTAAATAAGTAAATTATGACTTTCCTTTAAGGGAGCTTGCAGGTGAGCCTGAAATCAGGAAGAGTTGAAGACATGAGTTTAAAATCAGCT
>NC_045426.1:182238312-182358312 GCF_902635505.1 Sarcophilus harrisii | reverse complement strand
TGCCTCTCTCTCCCAGCATTGTGTCTCATCTTTTAGTCTTACCTCGCATATATAGTTCCTTGGCTTGACTAAATAACTTGCTTACTGCAGCTTTCCAGCCCCATATCTTTTCCCATTGAGGCTTGAAAACTGGTGGCTTTGTTTTCTGTGTAGCCCCCCCATTATTATAACTGCTGTCCACTTCTATGTCATTATTCTCATAGCTACTATACACTAATGCTTTGTTATTGAGACTATATTCTGTCTTCATGGCTGTCATCTGCTGAAATTCTGTCTCACCATGGACATGGCTATTGATGATGTTTTGAGAAAATATCATTCCACTCTTAGAATGAACTTAATATACCTCATGGAAGCACCAACACACCTTCACTTCTATTGTTAATCATTTCAAATCTCAAGATTTACATGATAATTTTGCTATATATTTAAAAGGAATAGTAAATTATACATAGTAGATTTGCAGTTCATATGCAATTATCCTTTTTTTCCCTATGGACATGCTTGTTTTATTCCATAAATTAAGAATAAAATCAAATTTTAAAAATCATTCAGCACACAAAAGGATTACATGCATTTTTATACAATGTAATTCTTAGGAAATTTAAAAGTGAAAGAGAAGAGGAAGAAGAGAGATCTATGCTCTGGATAATGACTGATGACTTTAGTGCTATTTGTAAAGTTATTTATAGCCCCAAATTAAATCATCCCACTTTCCACTTTTTCCACCATATGTATTACTAAGATTTTCTTTCTTTCCTCTTTTCTACGTTTCACTTCCATTTCCTACAACTTCTCTGAATTTTCAACATTCTTCAATCTCATCATCTGTGGTCCATGATTCAATGGCTTTCAGCATGTATTCTTCAGTACTAAAAGGATGCATTATTTCCCAGGGGTAAGTAGTCTTTTCGCCAATGCAGATCACAATTTCTTTGTCTTAGACAGTCTTCCTATACTACTGTGGCCAAAGCAGTTTTTTACCTATATTACCCCTTCTGGGAATGATCCTCTCCAAATTTAAGCAGGCTTGTCCTAAAATAATACACATAAAGTCAACTGGTAGTAGGCCATAACCAAAGTTACCTTGGCAAGACCTGCTCAGGATTATGTAATCCATATTGATTTCATACTACAAATGAGATATCACAATAGGATTTTCATGGAAACAGAACTATTATTGCAGTTGTTAATCTTTTGTTTTCTAAGAGAATGGATGACATCATGGAAGAGTGTTTTGTATAACTTTACTCAAAGTCACCAGTCTCACTTTCTCTTCCAAAGTCATCAAAATCCAGTAGAAACCCAAAAGTCAAGATGACTGGTGATGTCTAAGGATATGGTAAATAATCTTTTTGTCTTTGATGTCTGCCTAATCTCTAAGTGCTTCACAACACCTGTTTTAGCACCTTCATGGCTATTGAAGCAAACTGTTCTCATCTGACATATCAGCTGTGTGAGACTCCAGACAATTAATTTAACTCCTATTTGTTTCAGTTTTCTCGTTTGTAAAATGGGCATGATAATAGTACCAATATCTCCCAAAGAAAAACTATAAAAATCAATCTACATACATTTAAAAATTTCGTTGCTTGAGTCTTTTTCCTGCATTTATTAAAGATAATATCTAGTTGTCAGTGGAGAAAATTGTACAAAAGCTGAATGTTATGTCAATAATAGGTATAGGTTTTATAGCTGCAAGGAAGGTTGATTCTTGAAATACTCTATTCAGAGGTATTGAATCTCATGATATACAAAGGGAAAAATCAGCCTTCAGAGCATCTTGGAAAATGACAGGCATCTGAAAGTCTCATTTTTTTTCCATTGCAAATACCCTTTACTTTAATGCTAAAATTTCCCATTAAATATAAAGCAACTTAAAGAAATTAAGGGAAAGAAAGAATGCTATTATTCATAAGAGGAGTATTCTTAATGGCTTGTTGATTTGGAAAAACTTTCAAGCATTTATCCTAGCAATTGTAAGGTAAATTCAGTTCCCACAATGAAATGAAAATGTTTTGAGATTTTTTTGTTACCTATAAAAATCATTGCAATATTTTTAAAGAACAAACTACAAAGAAATGTTTTTGCTTGGGGATTACACTGAACTGTAGTAACATGGATTTTCTCCTCACCACAATCAAAAAGAAAAGACAGATACTCTCTTCAGATAATTCAACAATGTTACCATTCCACACTGTTGCAAAATTTTATTAATTCTATTGCAATGATATTTCTTATATTTGTCCCCAGTTTTCAACTAACATGGTCACCCTATTTCATGCATCCTCATTGGTCTCCCTGAATTCAAGTTCTCCTCTCTTGAGTGTCTTCCATATAACACATAGGGTCTACCATGTCATTCCCTTCTTCAAGAAATTTCAGTGGTTCCCTATTGTCTCAAAAAATGAACTTAAAAACTCCTTTCTTTAGCATTTAAAACCATTTACAATCTTGGCCCAAATAATCTTTCCAGTCTGATTTCATATTATGCCTTTTTTATACATTCTATCTTCCAAATAAATTGAGACTTATTTGCTGTTCTTTTACACAATATTCTATCTCTCTTCTAACTTCATGTCATTGAAGAGAATCCACCTTGTCTTAAATTACTCCATCACTTGCTAAAAGTGTATTCAATTGAATTGTTGGGTATTCTGTTCAAATACAAAATTATCCAAAATAAATCAAACAGTGGGTCACGCCCAAGCTTATGTGGTATCTATCCACCAATTTGTTGCTTAACATGGGGAGGATGAGGACAGAACTAAGTAGATACTTATTTCAATGTAAGATTCAGATGTATCATCTTTCAAGTTGAGTTGAATCTTCAAAATCATTTAAATTCATGGTTTGGGGAAAGACTATTTGGTTATGTAAATGTTTGTTTTTCCTAAAAGAAGCAATTGAAACAATTAACACTCATAATGTATGGGGAAAGAACTTTTCAGACCCATTTCACTTAAACAAATCTTTAGTCAGATTAATGTCAAGCTTTAAAGAGAAGTTTTGAATTCCCTAAGATTTTTATTTATCCATCCCTCATTCACAATTTTTAAAAGTTCATTAACTCAAGTAAGCTGCTACAAATTGGCCAAATGGTTCACATATATTTTTATATCACCTAAATTTCCCAGATCATTTCAATCAAGCATCCTTGTTTCACCTCCACTGGACTTCCAAACACACCTCCAAGTGAATTGTAGATATAAATTTGTAGATTTGTGGATTAATGAGATAATACAAATGTAAGTCTAACTTACAAATTTTATATTATAAGCAATCATTTCAGCAATCCTTGTCCTAGGGAAAATGAAGCATGGAATAATGGGTACAATGTTGGAAGGAGATGAAGCTGAGTAATAAGGCACTTGAAATACAAATACAAAAGTCAGACAGTCCCTATCCTTGGGAGTACTCTATATAATCACAGATAATTAAATACAAGTTAAATATAAAATATATACAATGTGATTGAGGAGTGCTAAGGACTGAGAGCATCAGCAAAACGTTTAATGAAGGATATGACTCTAAAACTGAACTTTGCAAGATGTTGGAGGTTCTCAGAGATGGAAGTGAGGAGAGAAGAAGTGAGCATTCAAGCATGGGGCCTGGGTCAAAGGAACAGGAACAAGAGATAGTGCTTTCATGTGCACAACTGAATTCAAACTTGATTGAGACACTTAGCTATGAAAACTATGGATAAGTCACATTGCTACTCAGTTTGTTCCTCTATAAAATGAGGGTAATAATACTTGACAAGGATGCTACAAGGTTCCCTTTTTTTTAAATATATGCAAAATATAAACCTTATTTATCAATCTATCATGATAATTAAGCAAGTAATAGAATAAAATCTGGATCTGTTGAGATTCCAAGAGTAAAGAAACTGGTAAATAGTGAAAATAATAAGAATTAATATAATCTAATTTAAATCAATCCAACTTTTTTTCCAGTTATTTTAAAATTATTTCCAAAAGCAAAATTTGTTACAAATTACTCAGCCTCCTTATGAACAAAGCCAGCCTTGGGATTAGAAGGTATAGGCAGTCTCTTACATATGTGGCTTAAGAGATGTGTAAGTGCTCCCAACACTTGCCTCCAACATATTTTCTCCATTGACCTTGATGCGGGTTGTGGTCCCTTTAAGAAACTAGTCTTTTCAGATTGATTTATTCCTTTCTGATTCCCAACTCCTCCTGGCTGATGCATTATCAGTTCAAGAAGCTAGGACCTTTAATTCACAAATCCTGGTCAAAAGCATCCCTTTGAAATCCAATAGGCAATCGGGCTCTCCCAGCCCCCATCGGATCTGAGCCAACTTGGGCTATCCCAGCCCCCATTCTAATGATCTACTTAGGTTTCCCAACCCCCACCAAGCAAATTCCAACCCTCATTGAAACCCAGCAAGGAGCCAACTTGAGACTCCACTCACAGACCCCTTTAGCTAAATCTCTCATTATAAAAGAGCCAAACTGGAGTCCTCTCTTTGCAGAGGATTGAAACATGCCAGCACCATGCCTGGAATCAAGGACTCTCTGCTCACTGGAATCCTGTTTCTGGTTCCCTCTTATCTTTACCTTCACCTATTTCCTTAACTAGACTTTAACCTTACTTCCAAACCCCATAATAAACCTCTTTTATCAATCTAGGTTTTCAGGTCTGTAAATTCCTTTACAGGAGACTCTTGTGACACTACTAGACCTAATTTAACCCGTATCCTCATGCCGAATCCAAAGAGGTTGCAGGGGAGCTCTATTTGACTCCCTGTACCCCAAACCTGCCACTAGACCTCCATTAAACCCCAATTTCATTCAGGTACCCCAAATCTAGAGCTCATCAATCTTACCTTGTTTCTGGGATTTATTAAATCATAAAATACCAGAAATTCAGCAGCCATCTATCCCAATCTCTAACAGAACAAAAGCCCTTTCTACATCACAACTGACAGAAAACTTCATCAGCTTTTTGCCTGAAGTAAAGCCCCCAGTGAGAGAGAGCCCACTACTATCCAGAACAGTCCACTTTTAAATAGAAAGAATAGTCTTTCTGGAAAAAAAGACTAAATTGTCTTTACATATTCTTCTAATTACTCCTAATTCTGCCCTTGAGGTCAAAGGCATTGTAATCTCTCTTCTCTATTAAAGTCCTTCGAGTACATGAAGACAAAAACCTATTTTGTATCTCCTTTCTCCCTCTACCTTCCTCTCCCCCTTAAGTTTTTTTCTTCTCTAGCTTAAATGTCTCTAGTGCCTTCAGCCAAGCCTCTCAAGACATAACCTCAAAGCCCTCTACCGTACTGGTTGCCCTTCTCTGGAAGGCCTCAACTGAAGAATGCTATTAAAATGCAAATGTTACCAGCTAACACATAAATTTATTATCAGATATTTATCCATCAGTTCAAAATAGTTGAGCTGGTTTAAAATTTACAAGAGGCCTTAGAAATCGTTTATTCCAAAACACTAATTTTACTCATGAGGAAATAGTCAACCCCTATTTTCAATGAAAAATGTTTCTTTTTAAAGCAGGCAAATTATAATGCTTTGACTTGTAAATCAGGTAGCATCACTCTCCCCTCCCAAAATAGACTCCAACTCAAGGCTTACCTGCTTATTTGGGGGGGTTTGATGACTTAGAGTAAGTCCAAACAGCAATTGTTTCTGTTATGGTCAAAAAATCTGAGGGTCTTCTCCTACTAGATTGATTTTTTAGTGTAGGCAAAGCAAGTCATTTTTTACCCCATTTCTTACCCAGCCTTACCTACTGAATGGGTGTTTCCTCAGACAAACAGAAACCTGGGGAAGGTTTTAGCTTAAAAGGCCAAGATATCTCACTTCCTATTTTTCTGACCTACATCTTGCAACTGGACTTAGATGACTAGAGAAGAGAGTGGAACTGCTGACTATCTATGAGCTATGCAAACAGCTCTTTCTTTCTTAAATCTAATTTACTTCCAAGTCAAGATATCATCCTTCTGATGTCTTTTGTCCTCTTCAGAATGCTAGAGGAACAAAAACGCAGCCCTATTTCAATTTTTTACTAGGAAAGTTCAAGTTAATGCTGCTTACCTGATAAATACAGACTGGTCAAACAATTATCTGTAGTTTATTTGCAAAAGTCAGAATAATTTCCTATATGCATAGTTGATTCATTGGTGTATTTTCCTATAGTTTCCATGAATCAGGATAAGACCTTTCTATCAGAAAGAAAATAACCATTTATTAGCACAATTGTATTCTTAGGAGAGTGATTGTGATGTTCTTAAAAGGCAACCAATTACTTTTAGAGGAAAATCTTTTTTCTTAGTGTAGCAATAAAAACTCAATACAGGTTGGAGTGTTGCACACTCACTTTCCACACTAACAAACCCCTCTCACTTCTAGATCCACATGTAAGAGTATACCAGCTGCAATCCTAAGCAAGTCTTACCCTCTAAATAAGATGTAAGCCTCCTTTTGTCACATACCCTCTGTGTTTTTCCATATCCACTCTGGCAACCAAAGAAAAATTATTTATAATTTAAAACACAAAGATATTTATGAATGAATAAGTAAAGGACAACTATTTACTTCCTCTCTAAAAACAAAATGCTTGAAAAACACAACCCCCCCCAAAAAATTGACAAAACAATGCAATAACATGATTACTGTTAAAAACCACTCAAGTGTTTGACACTTAAAACATTTGCAGGACTGCTAAATGTATACTTTTGATCTTATCTGCAATGCCCAAACAATTCACTCCAGGTCCTTGTCTTCTGGGAAGCCAGGTCAACAACAGAACTAATCCTCTGGAGTCTTCTGAAGAAACAATGTAATGGTTATATATAATATCTCATTTATCAGCTGAGAACTGGCTGTCATTGGATCTCTTGAATTCTTATACTTTCCTTCAAGGCTGTAAATGTTGATTTCAGATCACCATTCATTCTCCTGTGATCAATCAAAAAAAGAAATTTAATGCAGAAGAGGTAGTCAAAGGACCACACTAAATATTCTCTTTTTCTAGCTGTCTCATGGGAATAACTGCCCAGTATCACTAAGGTGAAGAAAGGGTACTAGCCACTTATGTTATTCCTCCAAAGAGAAGTTTTAACAAAATCAGAAAAAAGGAAGAAAAGAGAGGCAGAGGATACAGTGGTTACCTTTTTAGAGTCTCTTAAGTTAGAGGCTCTTTCGGTTCAGTGGCCAATAAGAGAACTTTTTCATCATCCTATAGTATCCAAATATTTTAATGCTAACTTGTATCTATGAAGTAAACAAGGATGAAGTTTGGTAACCCATGGGTCTCTGCTACATACAATTCAATCCTCACTACACTAATGGAATTCTAATCTTGAGATTAAATTGCCAAGGTACACTTGATCTGAGACTGCCCATTTCCACAACATTTAAAGATTTTTTTTTAAAAATCATAAATAACATTTTGTGAAACTATCAATTTTTGCTCTAATAATCATGAAATCATGAAATAATCATGAAATTGTCTTCCCCTCCCTCTCCCCTCCCCTCCCCTCCCCTTTCCCTTCCTCTTTCCTCCCCTCCCCTTCCCCTTCCCTTCTTGCTTTTTCCCAATAATGAAGAATTCTTTGCACAACCTCACTGATCCATAGAAGGAAAAAGTGTAAGCCTGATTTCAGCCCTGCCTATGATTTGTACAGTTTTGCAATAACAAACAAATTTTTGCAGGTTCAGACTTACTTCTTTAAAACATAGGTAACAGCTGTAATTCTCATCCCAAAAAGTAGCTATGAGACTAAAACATATAAAAGGCAGCCCTTCACAAAACCTTTTGTTCCAAATTTTCACCTCTTTCCCCCCATCCATTCCTCTAGCTGGCGGGTAGTCCAATACTTGTTAAATATGTTAAAATATATGTTAAATCTGATATATGTATACATATTTATACAGTTATCTTGCTGCACAAGAAAAATCAGATTAAGAAGGAAGAAAGAAAAATAATTGAGAAAGAAAACAAAATGCAAGCAAATAATAACAGAGAGAGTGAGAATGCTGTTATGGTCTACACTCAGTTCCTACTGTCCTCTCTCTAGGTGTAGATGGCTCTCTTCATCACTGAACAAATGGCACTGGTTTGAATCATCTCATTATTGAAGAGAGCCACGTCTATCAGAATTTAACATTGTATAATCTTGTTATTGCTGTGTATAATGATCTCTTGGTTCTACTCATTTCACTTAGTATTAATTCATGTAAGTCTCTCCAGGCCTCTCTGAAATCATCCTGGTGGTCATTTCTTAACAGAACAATAATATTCCATAGCATTCATATACCACAATTTATTTAGCCATTCTTCAACTGATGGGCATCCACTCAGTTTCCAATTTCTTGCCACTACAAAGAGGGCTACCACAAACATTTTTGTACATGTGGGTCCCTTTCCCTCCTTTAAGATCTCTTTGGGATATAATCCCAGTAGAAACACTGTTGGATCAAAGGGTATGCACAGTTTGATAACTTTTTGAGCAAGTTCCAAATTGCTCTCCAAAATGGTTGGATCTGTTCACAGGTCCACCAACAATGTACCAGTGTCCAGTTTTCCCACATTCCCTTCAATATTGGTCATTATCATTTTCTATCATTTTAGCCAATCTGAGAGGTGTGTTGTGGTATGTCAGAGTTGTCTTGATTTGCATTTCTCCGATCAATTGTGATTTGGAGCACTTTTATATATGAGTACTAATAGTTTCAATTTCTTCATCTGAAAATTGTCTGTTCACCCCTTTGGCCATTTATCAATTGGAGAATGGCTTGAACTATTATGAATTTGAGTCAATTTTCTATATGTTTTAAAAATGAGACCTTTATCAGAACCTTTGAATGTAAAAAAGTTTTCCCAGTCTATTGCTTCCCTTCTAATCTTATCTGCATTAGTTTTGTTTGTACAAAAACTTTTAAATTTACTATATTCAAAATTATCTATTTGTGATCAATAATGATCTCATTCTTTGGTCATGAATTCCTTCCTTCTCCACAGATCTGAGAGGTAAACTATCCTTTGTTCTAATTTGCTTATAATATCATTCTTTATGTCTAGATCATAAACCCATTTCAACCTTATCTTGTTATATGGTATTGGGTATGGGTCAATGCCTAGTTTCTGCCATACTAGTTTCAATTTTCCCAGAAGTTTTTGTCAAATAGTGAATTCTTATCTCAAAAGCTGGGGTTTTTGGGTTTGTCAAATACTAGATTGCTATAGTCATTGACTATTTTGTTCTGTGAACCTAACCTATTCCACTGATTAACTGTTCAATTTCTTAGCCAATACCAAATAGTTTTGATGACCACTGCTTTATAATATAGTTTCAGATCTGGTACAACGAGGCCACCTTCATATGATTTCTTTTCACTAGTTCCCTTGAAAGTCTTGACCTTGTGTTCTTCCAGATGGATTTTGTTGTTAATTTTTTCTAGGTCAGTAAAATGGTTTCTTGAGAGTTTTATTGGTATAGCACTAAATAAATAGATTAGTGTAGGTAGTATTGTCATCTTTATTATAATCACTCAACCTATCCAAGAGTACTTGATGTTTTTTCCACTTGCTTAGATCTGACTTTATTTGTGTGGAAAGTGTTTTGTAATTTTGCTCATATAGTTCCCAACTTTCCCTTGGCAGATAGATTCCCAAATATTTTATCCTATTGACAGTTATTTTAAATAGAAATTCTCTTTGTATCTCTTGCTATTGGATTTTGTTGGTGATATATTAAAATGCTGATGATTTATGTGGATTTATTGTGTGTCCTGAAACTTTGCTAAAGTTGTGGATTAATTATAATAGTTTTTGTTGATTCTTTAAGGAAAACTTGTTTTCAAAGAACAATAGTAAAGTTAATGAATTTGAAAATGGAGAAACCTCTGGACATGGTATCTGCAAGGCTGAATCCAGTGGACTGATTGAGCTCTGATTCTCTGAGATATGGTTGTCAAACCTATTGCCTGTCCATACTATGTCTGTTACCAAGATGGTAAACCCCAGAAGCAGGGAACTGCCAGGATACCTAAGAAGGAATGAATTAACCCAGATCAGAAAAGAGAAAGAAATGAAAGTTTCAGTATAATTAAGCGTGGGGATCAGCAAGCAAATGGTTATTCTTTTTCTAGTTTGGAAAAAGAGAAACCCAGGAAGATCAAGTCATCCTGGAAAGCAATTTGGAACTAATGCCCAAAGAGCTATAAAACTGTTCATATACCTTTTGATCCAGCAGGGTCATTACTGTGTTTGTATCCCAAAGAGATCACAAAAGAGGGGAAAAAACCTACATGTACAAAAATGTTTGTAGCCACCCTTTTTAAGTTTGCAAAGAATTAGAAATTGAGTAGCTTCCCATCAATTGGGGAATAACTGAATAAGTTCTGATATATAAATGTAATGGAATATTATTGTCCTATAAAAATAATGAGCAGGCTGATTTCAGAAAGTCTAGAAAGGTTTATATAAACTGCTACTGAGTGAAGTGAACAGAACCAGGAGAACATTGTACAGAGTAACAGCAAGATTATGTGATGATCAATTGTAACAAACTTAGCCCTTCTCAGTAATACAGTGATCCAAGACAATTCCAATAGACTTGGAATGGAAATTGCCATCTGCATCCTGAGAGAGAAATATGAAGACAGAATATGTTTCAAAGATTATATTTTCTGTTATGTTTGTCTTTTTTTTGTTGTTTCTTATGGTATTCCCCATTTATTCTGATTTTTCTTTGACAACATGACTAGTACGGAGATATGGTTAAATGATCATACATGTATAACCTATATCAAGTTACTTGCTGTCTTGGGAAGGAGGAGGGAGGGAGAAAAAATGGAACTCAAATCTTACAAAAATGAATGTTGAAAACTATCTTTGCATGTAATTGGAAAAATAAAATACTATTAAGTAAAACATAAATAAATAAAATTATTTTTTAAAAAGCAGAAAAAAGAAACCCAGGGGAAAATAATAAATAAACAATACACAAAAGAACAAAATGGGAAAACTAAATGGTTGTTTTACTATTTCCAACAACTAGCATAACTATAAACATCAATGAATTATCAATGAAACTTAGAACATGGAAATTTAGATTCTACACATAACAGAATATTGTCCATTAGTACCCCAAACTTCTAAAAAGAGATACTCAGTGAAAATTCTGTACAGAAAATACTGAAAAAGTCAAATCTCCCTTAGATTCTATGCTTTTTGGTACCTTAAATTAATCTGTTACAAGGTGCTTCTTACAAGGGGCTAAGTAAGTGGAATTGAGGAAACAATGATTAAATCTAGTTTAGTATTAATTTAATCCTACAATAAATAATGGTTTCCTAGTGATATAATAATTGGTGTATACTCAGTGTACAGCATATAAGCAAGAAGCTCTCAGGGCCAGACATACAAGCCCACTCTTAGAGGAGGAGATAGATTCATTCCAACTTCTACCTTTGTGCTGGCTGAAGACATTTGGAGAAAGCTAGAGGCTGACGCTGGCAAAGGTAAAGGACTAGCTGCAAAATCTCTCGGAACCAAAGAGAGAAATAGACGTCTAAGAAAGCTAACTGGGCCCAAGGAAGGAGACAATACTTGAAAGAGAAAATAAAGGATTTGGACTTTAACTCCTGGCTGCATTTGGGGGGACTACTTTGAATTGAAACAAAGGCTGCTCCCAGAAGTCCCCCAAGAAATCTGCTCCCAGAGAACATTAAACTTTAGAGAAGAACATTACATTAATCATTACTTTAAAAAAACTTATTAGTTTTTGAGGGTTAAGGGTAGAGAAGCATGTCAGAAGAGGACCACTTCTATCCCTGGTATTGGTCAATTCACAGGGGGAAAAAAGGACAAAAAGTTTCGCACTGTACTTAAGAGGCAGTGAGACAATATAGCTATATCTTTAAAAAATGTGGTATGTTCCACCAAGTTAAATTTGGGATCTTTGTGGGAGAGAGGATTATACTTGCTATTTTTAAAACTCCTATTTTTGTTTGTATATACATGTACAATTCCTTTCTTTGAATACAAAGCACATTACAGATATTAAGACCATATCTAGACTATGTAATTATAGTTTTGTATGCAATAACCCAGCAATAGCCAGAGGAAATGCTTCATAGAAAAGATTTAATTTAAATGGCACTGTGCTGCCATGTTGAGAAGCATCAAAGCTAATACTATCTGCCTAATTATCATATAGACCCCCAAAACAGTTATAAGTGTAAATATTATATGGCACTTTAGAGCTAAAAATAATCTTAGAGGTCATCTAATCCCATCCACAACTCATCACTTTCCACCATTACCCACCTCATCTACCTTCTATCAGCATCCCATTTTACAGATGATAAAGCTCAGCCACAAAGAGACAAAGATTACTTGCCAATGACATTTAATTTAAAAGATATTTGCCAAGTATGTACTACTTTCAGGATATTATGGTAATCCTAAAGATGTAGACATTACTGAAACATTTCTTGTCCTTAAGGAGTTTATTTATTTAGAAGCATAAATTCATGTGTATTCCAGAAATATAAAAGCAGCTCCCTAAATTTTGACTGTCAATTCAATACCCTTTACAAGAGAAGAGGAAATAATTATTTTCCTGTCATAATATGGATACAGTGCTTCTGTGAGAATCTGACAAACAGGGTAGCCCTGAAGTGCAGTTTGAGTCACAGTGGAATAAAGGAAGTATAAGGGAGCCAGGAATTGGTACTAAAATAATTATTAATATTTTAGGACAAGTCTCTCTATATGTACTCCCAGTGAAAAAAAAGGCAGCTATACAAAGCTAGAATATGTATAGCTAGGCATTTGTAAAAATCCAGGACCCCTAACTGTGGTCCAGAACTCTAACCTTTAGAATCACTCTTTGGATTATGCCCTTATACAGGTGCTTCTCTGAAAAACTTAAAATGTTACTCATATCTTCATCTCTATATATATTTTAAAAGAATCCTTTGATTAAAGACAACCTTTATGTCACTCCATAGAATTATGCAAAACATATGAAGAATTCACAAAACCCCAAATATAGTCAGCAACTCTCTTTTCCTTTCTTATTAAGTTCTATCAGACAAACACATTATTCAAGATTCATGGCATCACTCTATCACTGAAATTCCTCTTGAAAAAAAAAATGGAGACCTAACGAAAAGTGATCTTTTACCCTTCAGGAAGACTCTGTTCTCTTCTAAAGACCCAAATGATCCACTATAGTATTATACTAAATTTTGGACACTCCCTCATCAAAATAAAATTTTGCACTTGAGTCTCCTAGAAAATTGTCAGTAGCTCATATCAAATACAATGAGTGTGGAAAGCAAAGTATAATTTACTTAATTCCCTTGCTACCCTTCTAGCTCTAAGGCTGTATCTAAGTTTATCCACTCTCTAAAATTCTGAGTAAAGGAGCTCACCTGATATTTCCTTTCTCTCATAAGTATCAGTCCAAACCTTTCATTATTCAGGAAATTCCTCCTCTTTCTCCACAAGACCAGATCAAGAAATTCACTATCATCTAATAGTCCCTTTTCCTCCAGAATTCTATCCCAGTCCTTTTACTAAGAAACTAACTTCAGTAACTTTGGGCACAATAGTCTATAAAAGTCACACAATATTTGTAATAGCATTATAGGGATTTTAATATGTAAGAGGACCCAGTGCCAGACAAATCTGATAATTAATATATTGAAAAATTACAAAGGAAGAATTTGGTCCCAAAGGAGAAAATATGAGACATATTCCCAATCCTGTGGTGAGGATATTCTATGATATAGAACACTGAATATTGGATATATTGTCAGTTTTTAATGTTTGTCATTTTTCCTTTTATTTTTTCTTTTAAAAACATTTATTATATGGATGGTTTTCTAAATGGGGCTGGGACATAAGAAGAAATTTAGGTTCTGAAAAAACAAAATACAAAAATTAAAAAGAAAAGAAAAGAAAAATCTAATAAACTAATTCATATCAATGCCTCAAAAAGCTTTGAGTTTGAACCCCCTTTATGTAATGGAGATTTCACTTGTCTTTAACTTAGTCTTAGAGAGTTTCCTAAGACTCAGAAAGGGTAGACAACCTGCCCCAAAACATATTAAGATTATATAGCTATGCTTCTTAAGGAATCAAGACAAATTCAAGAACAAAGTTCTAAATGGCAAAAACATAGCCATTTGTCTGAAGCTGGGAAGTATTTTTGTTCTAATTCTTCTTATATACTTCTTTTCAGTTTTCCAAATATTTGTATGTGGTTTTTTTTGTCTTTTTCCAGTTGTTTCTAACAATAATGTTATCAGATGAACAGTAATAATCTCATTTTTATATATAAAGTATGTCCTACAGAAGCTGGCTCATTTTTTGACACTTTGCTTCATATGACTGCCCCTAAGTGAACACTTTTTTGGGGGTGGGAGGATATTTAAGTAGACTTTTTTGGCATGGATGAGGAAACCATAGCCTACCAATAATGTTTTTTCAACAATAATATAACTATCCTATTTATTTCTATTTATTCTAAATTTCTAACTCTAAACAATGTATACTATAATTTAAAAATATTAAAAACAAAGATATAGTTGTCATTAATCTTCACAGTCAAAATTTCTCTGAGCAGAGGCCATATATTACCTAGTATTATAAATTCCCAAGTTCCTGAGCTTATCCCAAAAGATAAAGAAATTGAAGGTATGTCACATTTTTGTGTTTGAAGAATTCTTACATTGTGATGGTCTTTCTTTAAGTATAGATCACATGTCTATTTTATAGTCTGTCTCTGGCTAATATAATACTTGACACAAAGAAGAAGGAATTAAATCCCTCCCCTCTGAGCATTTTAAAACAATCAGACAAAATAGTAGTTCCAATCATGGATTGTCATAGTTTAACTCTTCATCACTTCATCATAATAACACTGAGTGTATTCACTCAGCCTGTTGATGAAGTTATTCTCCATTTTCTTAATTAGACTGGTCCTAAGACAGAAGATAGTCTATTGTTAGGAACATACTTGAAGCCTTCCCAGTCTGGAATAACTTGACAAAGGTTAAACTTTGCTAGTTAAAGCATTAAAGAACCTAAGGTCATCTTTTGCCATAATGAGCCATCAGAATAGGATGTGTGTGATGATGTATAACTACAGGATGTATAACTATAGGGAATAAAATGTTGGCTTCCAAGTCAAAAAGACCTGGATTCAAGTGCTGTCTCTGTGACTCGAGATATTTCACAACATCTAAGTGCCCCAATGAAACTCTTTAAGAAAATAATTTCTTTAAAGTAAGAATCTGTGTTGGCAGAAGGTCTTTTCTTACTGGTTTCTCCCTTTATTGATAAAATCATAAGTCTAAACCAAAAAATGGAAAAAGAAGTGGGTTGGTTATTTGTAAGAGCAATATATAGAATATAAATAGACAACGATTCAATTGTGTTTACATAATGTTAAAATATCTTGAGAAAGTCTCTTATCATGTTGGGAAACTGTCCCAAGGAAAATTTATAGATAAAATGGAAAAAAAAAACACAGTATAACAAGGCAGAAGTAAGTTGTAATTAATCCTTTGTATAGAGTACCTATTGATGAGGTCACAGACCACTGACATTATGAAATAATCTGCTCCTTAATATTTTAAGTGACATTCATTCCTAATGTTCTAAAGCAAACTAGTAGCTACATTTGGAACATAACTCTTATTTTCAGCATTAGTCAAACCTGAAATAAATAAAATAAAGAAAGAAAAGAAAATCAGTAAAGAAAAATAAAGAAAAAAAGAATTAAAGTTCAGTTTTTCTCATATAAATTGAAAGAGCTAAAGACCTCTTCTCTTTTACCTCTTTAATTCTGAGTTTGCATATTCCCCTCTCTATTTATAGGAAACTGCTAGTTCATGAATGATTTTAGTATTCATTTGCTACTGCTTAACAAAACTGAGTAGATCAGTGGAAAAATCAAATTTATTAATGCAGGATTTATCAAATTCATGAACTTAAATTTTTGGGAATGACTCCCTATTTGATAAGAATAGACAGGTAAACTTTTAAAAGTTCTGGCAGAAATTAGGTTTAGACTTGCATCTTATATCATAAATTGCACTAATCTCAAAATTGATATATGTTTTGAACATACAATGAAGAGAGAGAGAGAGAGAGAGAGAGAGAGAGAGAGAGAGAGAGAGAGAGAGAGAAAGAAAAGTGAAATTTATAGCTTTGATTAGGAAACTTCTTAGCCAAAATAGAATAGAGGTAATTACAAAATTATTTTTTATTCCATAAAACTGAAAAACTTTTGCATAAAAAACATCAGTACAGCTAAGAAGGGAAATAGTCACTTGGGGGGGGGGGCAGAGAACATCAGATATATCTAAATAAAGTTGATATGTTGATATGTAGGAAACTTATAAAGGCTAAAAGTTCTTTCTCAATGTGTAAATGTCAAAATATATGAATAATTCGGTGTCCAAAAGAAAATTGCAATTAAAATCATATTAAAACTTTCTGTGTTTGGGATAAGAACTTACTGTTTGATAAAAATTGCTGGGAAAATTGGAAACTAATATGGCAGAAACTAGGCATTGATCCATACTTAACACCGTACACCAAGATAAGGTCAAAATGGGTTCATGACCTAGGCATAAAGAATGAAATTATTAATAAATTAGAGGAACACAGGATAGTTTACCTCTCAGACCTGTGGAAGGGGAAGGTCTTTATGACCAATAGAAAATTTCGATTATACCAAACTGAAAAGTTTTTGTACAAACAAAACTAATGCAGACAAGATTAGAAGGGAAGCAATAAACTGGGAAAATATTTTTACAGTCAAAGGTTCTGATAAAGGCCTCATTTCCAAAATATATAGAGAATTAACTCTAATTTATAAAAAATCAAGCCATTCTCCAATTGAAAAATGGTCAAAGGATATGAACAGACAATTCTCAGATGAAGAAAGTGAAACTATTTCTAGTCATATGAAAAGATGCTCCAAGTCATTATTAATCAGAGAAATGCAAATTAAGACAACTCTAAGATACCACTACACACCTGTCAGATTGGCTAAGATGACAGGAAAAAATAATGATGATTGTTGGAGGGGATGTGGGAAAACTGGGACATTGATGCATTGTTGGTGGAGTTGTGAACGAATCCAACCATTTTGGAGAGTAGTTTGGAACTATGCTCAAAAAGTTATCAAACTGTGCATACCCTTTGATCCAGCAGTGTTACTACTGGGATTATATCCCAAAGAGATTATAAAGAAGGGAAAGGGACCTGTATGTGCACGAATGTTTGTGGCAGCCCTTTTTGTAGTGGCTAGAAACTGGAAACTGAATGGATGTCCATCAGTTGGAGAATGGCTGAATAAATTGTGGTATATGAAAATTATGGAATATTACTGTTCTGTAAGAAATGACCAACAGGATGATTTCAGAAAGGCCTGGAGAGACTTACACGAACTGATGCTGAGTGAAATGAGCAGGACCAGGAGATCATTATATACTTCAACAACAATACTATATGATGACCAGTTCTGATGGACCTGGCCATCCTCAGCAACGAGATCAACCAAATCATTTCTAATGGAGCAGTAATGAACTGAACTAGCTATGCCCAGAAAAAGAACTCTGGGAGATGACTAAAAACCATTACATTGAATTCCCAATCCCTATATTTATGCCCACCTGCATTTTTGATTTCCTTCACAAGCTAATTGTACAATATTTCAGAGTCTGATTCTTTTTGTACAGCAAAATAACGTTTTGGTCATGTATACTTATTGTGTATCTAATTTATATTTTAATATATTTAACATCTACTGGTCATCCTGCCATCTAGGGGAGGGGGTGAGAGGGTAAGAGGTGAAAAATTGGAACAAGAGGTTTGGCAATTGTTAATGCTGTAAAGTTACCCACGTATATATCCTGTAAATAAAAGGCTATTAAATAAAAAAAAAAATTTACAACAATTTAAAAAAAAAACTTTCTGTGAATAACAAATAATAAAGACATATCAATCAAAATAATTCTCAGCTTTCACTTTATAAGAAAAAAATGCAAATATAAAAAATATAGAAATATTAAATGTTGGCAATGGGAGTCACATTAATTGTCAGTGTAACCATGAATTGTTGTAGTAATTCTGAAAAATTCTTTGGATTAAATCTGAGAAAGTGATTAAAATGTCTACACTCTCTGACCCAGATATCACATTGCTAGGCAGATATGTAAAGGAGAGGAAAGCTAGATATGTTCTATGTTCACCAAAATATTTATAGAAAGATTTTTTAAATAATAATAAATTTTTTATTTTTCAAAATACATGCAAAAATGGTTTTTAGCATTCACCTTTGCAAAATCTTGTGCTCCAAATTTTTCTTTCTCTCAGGACTCTCAGGAAAATATAAATTCTAAAAAATTTTCTGGAACATGTTAGAATTTCCTGAAAACATCTTGATTTATGGAATGAGTTGTGATAATTAATTTTTCTATTAAAAACTGCATTGTCTAATTTTGACATCTTAATTTGAGGCAGCATAGTGGAAAGCAAAAACCCAGTTTAAATACCGGCTTAAATGCTATTTTTACCATTCATTCACAAGTTGCCTTAACTCCTCATCTGTAACATGAGGATTCAGCAATACCTAGTTTATAAGTATCAATTAGGTAATGTAGATAGATAACTTGTTTTGTAACCCTAAGAACTGTGTTAAATTTAAAATCTTGCACATCTCACCATTCTTATTAGAGCATTTTTTTCCTTCTGCTAAAGTCAATAAGGCTATTGTAATTAATAGTGAAACTGCATGTGTGGTTAGCTTGTCCACCTATTAACATAGTCAAAGGAAACACTAGTGACTCTAAGACAGTGTCATGTGACTACTTTATCCATCATTTTAATACTTGTGTAAAAAATAAAAGAGAATGGAAAGAGTTCTATATTATTTTGTACCAAATCAAACTACTTTTAAAAAATTGCAGTTGAGCCTGCTAACTGTTGGCTGTTTTACTGGTTCAAATCATCCATCCAAGTGTACAAGAAAAGCTAACTCCTACATTACAATCCACATCTGCTTATGCTAGAATGAAAACCCATCTGAGAATCAATGAAGCACATGGAGAGGGTCTAATTAAATCCCTATGCTATTTCCTTTAAAACTGTCAAATTGAAATTGTAATCTTGTATTCATTCACCCCCAGTGGTGTAGTGGTAATTTTAGAAGTGGGAATATTTAAGCAATAAGACACAACAGGGTGTGTGTTGTGCTGGGATATCACCAAGTCTGTATAGTTGCTAGGTAGATAGTTAATGTCCTGAAACCACAACCTTTCCTTTGTGATGACAGGATATCAAGAACCCCTGATCACTAGCATACAACTACATTTTGATCCATTCTTATTTCAAAATTCAAAGTAAAAACATGTATATTAAATTACATAACAAAATCAGTAAAGAATATTTAAGTGAACATAATCATCAGTCATAATACATTACAATTGAAAGGTTGTTTTATGTTTTCAAAATAAGAAGCAAAACATTGTTTTTGTTTTTTTTTTTATCTTCCCTTATTTAAATGTACTTCTTTCATCAAACTTTTTGACTTTTAGAGTAATCATGAAATTGCAACTGATACTTCCCTCTTCAATTATCTGCCATCTTTAACTATTAAGATTTGGGTTTAACAGCTCCATCATCTTTGAGGTAGACCTCAAAATCTGTGCCCCCTTGCAGTAATCAGAAAGAATACAGGTATTGGATAGGATGAGTAGCAGATCATATAAAGACTTAATTACCTACCATTTCATTTAGTGATTAAGTCCAGACTCAGAATACATCTACCTGAATCAATTGAAATGAAATGAGACCATGAAATACTATTGTTTTACATTGTGAAGATAACATATACAAGCAGAAATATGGATAAAACAGTATTTAAAATTAGACTACACTAAAATAGTTTTAGTAAAATAATTTGTAGTCATAAAATGCTCTGTCATTATTAGTAGAGGAATGTAGATTAAAATTTCAAGATATTTTCAACCTACCAGATTGACTAAAATTACAGAAGGAGAAAGTGACAAATGTAGGAGAGGATGTGGAAAAATTGCTATGCTAATTCATTGTTGATAGAATTTTGAAATGACTTAATCCTTTTGAAGAGTCATCTGGAATTATGTTCAAAGAATTATTAAACTACCTCTGCCCTTTGATCCAGCAATATCACTATTTGGCCTATTTCCAAAGATGTTTGTTTGGGAAAAAAATGAAAAAACCTATATGTTCTAGAATGTTTATAGAAGATCTCTTTGTGGAGGCAAAGAAATGGAACTTACAATGATGCTCATCAACTGGGGAATAGCTACACAAGTTATAGGATATGATTGTGATGAAATATTACTATACTATAAGAAATGATGAGCTGAATGATTTTAGAAAAACTTGGAAAGACATGAATGAAATAATGAAGAGTAAAATGAGTAAAATCAAAAGAACATCGTACACAGCAATAGCAATATTGCTTTTAAAAATGGCTTTGAGTGAATAAGTAATTTTTGTCTATTAAAACTCAAATTAAATATAAAGAACATGTGAAAAAAGATGCAATCTGTCTCCAGAAAAAAATAATAACAAATAGAAGTATGTATAGAATAAATGTCTGTCTATGTGTATGTGTTTAATGGTAGATATTTCTAGGGCAAGAGAGGAAGAAAGAAGAAAAAAGAAAAGGAAAAGAAATTTACATGATAATTTTGTTGTATATTTGAAAGAAATAGCAAGTTGTATATAGCAGATTTGCAGTTTTGTGCAATTATCTTTTTATTTTACATTATGGAAATACTTGGTGGTTTTTCCATAAATTAAAAAAGAAAAGAAAAAATAATTCAAAAAGAAAAAAGAAAATTAGACTCTTACTTTATCAAGATGAACAATGATAAATGGGAGAGCGATTTTTTTCTTTTGAATTGACTGACATATATTTATAATTACAATTTAAGAAACCTGAAATATACTTCCAGTACTCATAATCATTTACTGAATTAATTTGTTATCTATTTTCTCATCAATGTGTTTTTTTTTTTTTCCAGTGATGGGGCAGGGAGACTGCAACTCTGAGCAGGTAAGCTGAGTTTAAAGTTCCTCCTAGATCCAGAAGACTAAAACTACATGAGGTGAAGCCAACTATTCCTACTTGGAAGGAAAAGAAAGCATAAACTCATTCTGACACAAGTTCTCCACTTGAGAGAATTATTTTTTCTAAAAATATCCTTTCTACCTACCTTCCCATGAACATCCATTTCTATCCCTATGTATGAATGGATTTGAAACTAAATATGATAATTCTGCTAGAAATGCATCCTCAGACACAGATTTAGGTGCAAGACAACAAGGAAGAAGAATATAAAGTATAATTACTACAGATCAATAAGGAACAAAGATGAAAATCAATAACATAGTTGAAAAAATATTAAAAATGCAAATACACAGTGAACAACTAAAACAACTACAATTTGATCTGTTTAAAAAGTTATTGACATCAAAAAGTCATGTTGGACAGAGTAGGGAGGAAATAAAAATATAATAATGCCGTTTTAATTTATTTTTTAAATTGTTGATATCTTTTGTTCTTATATCACTTACATTTTGCAGTGTATCTTTCTCCCCACTCCTTCCCAAAGAGGCATTCTTTATGATGAAAAATAAAAAAGTGTGTGTGTGTGGGGGGGAGGTATTTCATAAAATTAAACAATATGAAGGAAAAAATCTTACTATATATATATATATATATATATATATATATATATATATATGTAATGTTTTCCTTATTTCTTCCACTTCTGTAAAGAAGAAAAGCAGTGAAAAGTGCCTTCTCATAGCTTTTCTTTATGGTCAAGCTTGGTCTGTATAATTTCACAGAATAAAGTTTTGTTTTTGCTGGTGTTAATTTCATTGTTGAGGCTATTGTATCTGTTGTTTTCCTTATTTTACTTACTTCACCCAACATTAGTTCATCTATCTTCTCTTGCTTCTGTACATTTATAATAGCCATCATTTCTAATAGCATAATACTATTCTGTTACAGTCATGGGCTACAGCTTGTTTAGCCATGCCTAACAAATGGACATTATTTTGTTTCCAATTTAATCCTAATATTAAAGTACTGCTATAAATATGAATATAGCAGTCTACACTGCCATAAAAGTGTATATGTTTTTTTTAATCATTTAACTCCTTGTGATATATTCTAAGCTCTGATATATGAAGGTGAAATGATAGACATTTCAAACAATTTTTAGCATAATTCTAAATTTTCAAAATAATTAGATCAATTCACAAATCTTTCTATAAATTAGTAGTCCAGCCAATTTTCCCCATCTCTACAATATTGATCATTTCTATTTTATCATCTCTATTAATTTTTTCATGTTATATTAAATCTAACAGTCATTTTGATATGCATTTCTCTTATTAGTAGTATTTTGGGGCATTTTTTCATATGACTTAATAATATGAAACGTCTTTGCAGAATGATTTGTTCATATCCTTGGATCATTTATCTCTTGGTTTTATACATTTCTCTAAGTTACTCATGTGTCTTAGATATCCAATGTGATTTAGAGATATTTTGTATAAAGATTTTTTTCCTACTTAAATTTACTTATTCATTAATAACATTCAATTGTTATCTAATTGTACCAAAATACATGGGATGCAGATCAGAGAAAAATTTATGTTAGCAGGCACTTACATCAATAAAATAGAGAAAGGATATATCAATTAATTGGATATGCAATTTTTAAAAGTTAAAAATTTTCAATTAAATACCAAATTAGAAGTAGTGAAAATTTTAAAAATTAGATTGATAAAAATTGAATGCAAGAAAACTATTAATTAATAAATAAAACTAGGAGTTAATTTTATGAAAAAACACTACAATAGAGACTGAAGAAAAGCAAATCATTGTTATCAAAAATAAAAAGGATGAATATGTCACTAATGAAGATAAAATTAAAGCAATAATCAGGAATCATTTTATCCAATTATATGACAATAAATTTAATAATTTAAATGAAATGGAAAAATATATACAAAAAATGAACTGCCTAGCTTAATAGAAGAGAAAATAGAATATCTAAATAGTCCTGTTTTAGAAAAAAAAATTGAATAGGTCATTCTTAAAAAAGAATGATTAAGATTCAAATGGATTTACAAGTGAATTCTACCAAGTATTTAAAGATCAACTAATTCTAATATTAAATAAATTATTTTGAATAATAGGGACATAAGGAGTTCTACCAAACTCCCTTTACAAAACAAATGTGGTATCTAAGCCAAAAGGAGTAAAAACAGAGAAAGTTGTGAATATTGATATAAAATACTGGGAAACTATTTCAATATATCACAAAAATTATACATTGTTACCAAATGAGACCTTCATCAAGAATGCAGACCTGTTTTACTATAACTATTATTATTATTATAATAACTATTAAACTATTAAAATAATTGATTATATAACAAAATCAATAAAAGCATATGATTTTATTAATGGATATAAAAAAGCTTTTGACAAAATATAATACGTATTCATATCAATAATATTTAAAGGCATAGGTATAAATAAATTTTTTTCTTAAAATGATAAAATGAATCTACCTAAAAACATTAGTAAGCATTTTCCATAAAAGGAATAAGTTAGAAGCCTTCCCAATAAGATCAAAAGTGAAACAAGGATGCCCATTATGTTTTTTGACTCTTCTAAGTAGAAACGATTTTGGTTTATTATATAGAATAAAGTATAAATATAGTAGGTGACATGCAAAAGGGAAGAAATGTGCCAAGTGTACTACATATGGATTGGTTTTGTTTTTTGGGATTTCCATCTGCCAGTACATTGCAAGTGTGGTTTAATCCCATTGATTACTGACACTAGTAATACTTGAGTACCAAAGAGAACTTAATATAGTTGCCTATTTATGCTTCATTACACAAGCTCCAACCAAATTGTGGAGTTGTTGACCCAGGATCCAATTCTTATTCAGACACAGGGAATTTACTGAAAACTTCACTTTCCCTTGGAATAAGTAAAACCAAACATACTAATGTAATAGAATATCATTGCTCTGTAGAAAACAATAAGCAGCTGGACTTCAGAAAAACCTGGAAAGACCCACAGGATCTAATGCCAAGTGAAGTGAGCAGAACCAAGAGAATGCTGTACATGGAAACAAGATTATGTAGTAATCAACTCTGATGGACCTGGATCTTCCCAACAATGCAGTGATTCGAGACAATAAGGATGCTCATTATTATTAATATTATTTAATATTATACCAGAAATATTAATGATAGCAATAAGAAAAGAAAAAGAAATTGAAGTCAGAATGAATAATGAGAGCAAAAAATATCTCTTTTGCAGATTTTACAATGAAGTTTCAGGATATAAAATAAACCCACATAAATCATCAGCATTTCTGTATATCAACAACCAAGCCCTGCAAGAAAATAAAATAAGAGATATTTCATTTAAAATAATTTTAGACAATATAAAATAACTGGGAGTATAATTGCCAAGATTAACCTAGGAATAATATGCACATAATTATAAAACATAAAGTCTGGTTTAAATAATTGGAGAACTATTAATTGTTCATGGGTGAGCTAAGTCAATATAATGAAAATGCTACTTCTGTCTAAACTAATTTACTATTGAGTTTCATCCCAATTAAACTACAAAAATTTATTTTTTATTGAGCTATAAAAATAATAACAAAATTCATTGAGAAGAATATGAGACAAAAATATCATAAGAATTAATGAAAAATATAAACAAAGGTGGCCTAGCAGTATCATATCTTAAATTGTATCATAAGGCAATAATTATCAACACTGTGTGCTACTACCTAAGAAATAAAATGGTGGATCAGTGGAACATAGTAGGTGTATAGTAGTAAATGATTGTAATAAGTTTGTATTTGATCAACATAAAGATCTAAGCTTTGGGGATAAAAATTCAATAGTAAAAAATTGCTGAGATATTTTCAATATTTCAATTGAATTAAAATTTTATATTTTGTCTTTTGTATTAGTCTGTATTTTATTTGGTTAATAACTCATCCATGAAATATAGGTATGGATGGTACTTAATCTGATTCTCTTCTGATATTTTTATCCATTTTATTTATATTCACTATTCACATCACATATCCATTTTGAGTTTATGGTATAAGATGTTCTAGAATGAATTTTTACTACTCTGCTCTGCAGTTTTGTCAGTAATTCTTAATGGTTGTTTTCTAGAAAATTGTGTTGTCATCTGTGAATTCTAAGTTCTAGTAATTCTTTTTATTTTCTTACAGTTATGATTTTCCTAGTTCATATTTATGTAATTCTTTTTATTTTCTTACAGTTATGATTTTCCTAGTTCATATTTATTTTGTTAATTTTATTTTTCTTTTTTTTCCTTTTTAATCAAGTCAAAATTTCTAAATTTTGCTATTTTTTCAAATAATCAATTTTTAGATTTATCAATTATATAATATTTGGTTTCTAATTTGTTTCTCCTCTGATTTTCAAGATTTTTCTCTATCATACTATTTTAAGTTTCTTTATTTATAGTTTTTTTATTTTAAAATGCAACATTATTAATAAGAAAAACACTGTTTAGGAACACATTTTCCTCTGATTTAGCTGTATTTCAGCTAAATCATTGTCATTATTTTCAACATACATTCATGATTTATTTGTGACATTCATTGTTCATGATTTCATTATTCAATTTCTATTTACATCTTTGTCTTTTGCTTGTTTACTATACTGATTATTTTTTACAGCCTATAGTCAAAACATATATTTCATAAATATAATAAATTATACTTATTAATTTCTATTTTCCCTGGTATATAACTTTTGCTTTTTTTTAAACAAATCCATTTGTCATCCTGAATAACATGTATGGTTTCTAATATTCCATTTCAGAAGATACTATAAATCTTTTAGCATTCAATTATCCTGTCATCGCTTCCCTTTGTTTTCTTACTATTAGCTTTATCCAGTTCTGAAAGAGAAACATTAAAGACTCCTAATATATATATACATATATATGTATATATATATATATATATATATATATATATATATATATGCCATTGCAACTTTCTGTAACTTTTATGTATAGATATTAGATATTGGTTAAAAAGTCAAATCACAAAAATTAACACCAATATCACCAAAAATTGTGATAGGACTTAAAATAGAGGGGATAATCCTGAGCAAGATACTGAAGATGGTCAGAAAGTTTAAAGAATGCACCAAAAATTGGCAGATGACAGCAAAAGAAATAAAGTTGTAGGAATATTGAAATGGGCCCTCTTAAATGGAAAAATGGAAAAGTGTCCTCTAGTAGAAAGATTTTCAAGCAGTGTGTATCCCAAGGAGTAAGCAAGGTTTCTTTTCGAGTTTAAGATAGAATAAAAATACCCAATGATATAGTGGAATGATATAGGAATTTATAATGTCCTTGTGGAACTTGTACAGCTAATTAAAATAGGAATGAGGATTCGAAAGGAAATAATAGACATGTACTATGAAACTAAATGATAGAGATTAGGGATCAGAATAATAGAAAGTAGAATTTTTCATTGAACATAAAGACTAAATTAAAATTAATCCTTCCCAAAGTTCAAAATAAAATTTGTTACACTTTCAGGATGAATGTTCTTACCACAGATGGCCTACTTACTTTGAAAACTTTTGGAGGTTTGCTGCAATCAGTCTTGGATAGAGGGAAGAGCTGCTATTAAAGAGACCTGTTTTACCCAAAAAAATGTTCCCTTAACATTTGGTAGCACTACAAAAGTATAATAGGGTATGAGTAATATGCTATGAGTCAGTAAATTTGGGTTTCATTACCAATTCTACAGCCAAGTGCTATAACTATGTGATCTTTATTATTGTTCAATTGTCTTTCAATCTTGTGAACTCTTTGTGATTCCATTTGGGGTTTTCTTGGCAAAGATAGTGAAGTTGTTTGCCATTTAATTCTCTAACTCATTTTATAGGTGAGGAACTGAAGCAAAAAGAGTTGTGACTTGCTTAGGATCACACAAGTTGTAAGTGTCTATAGAAAAAACTGAACTCAGTTAAGTTGAATCATCCTAACTCTAGCTTTGACAGTCTATCCATTTTTCCACTTAACTGCCCATATGATGTTTACAACTTAATTTTCTGAACCTTGATTGTTCATAGGACAAGCAAGGCAATTGAAATAGATAATCTCCAAGGCTCCTTTCAATTCTAAAATTCTAGAGATTTTTGAAAGAATCATTTTTATTTATTATTTCAAATGACATGCTTGTTGATTTTTGCTGACTTTTTCTGGTTTTAGGTTACTTAATATTTTATTTTTCCTGGTTACATGTGAAACAATTTATTTTTTTGAATTTTTAACATTTGTTTTTTTTTTAATTTTGAGTTCCAGATTTGCTCCTTTCCTCCTTTCCCATTCACCCCCATTGAGAAGGCACATGTGAAATTTATGCAAAATATTTCCATAAAAGTCATGTTGTAAAAGAAAGCATAGATCTATCCTGTGCCTCCTTTCACAAATAAATAAAGTTTAAAAAATATGATTCAATCTATATTTAGGCACAATCCCAATCTTCCCTTCCCATCTCCTTTTCCCCCTCCAATGTAAAAGCATTTTATTGTCTCTTTTATGAAGATAATTTACACCATTCCACTAATCCCTTTTCCTTTCTCTCAGCAAATTCCTCTCTCACCCCTTAATTTTATTTTTTAGATATTATTCCTTCATATTCAATTCATACCTGTTCCCACTGTCTATATATACTCCTTTAAACTACCCTAATAATGAAAAAGTTCTTATGAGTTATAAGAATCATCTTCCCTATGCAGGAATATAAACAGATTAACTTTATTAAGTCCTTTATGATTTCCCTTTCCTAATTACCCCCTTATACTTCTCCTGAGACATTTTTTTGAAAACCAAATTTTCTATTCAACTCTGGTCTTCTCATCATGAATGCTAGAAAGTCTTCTATTTAATTGAATATCCACTTTTTCCCTGAAGAATTATACTCATTTTTGCTAAATTGGTGATTCTTATTGTAATCCTATTCCCTTTGCTCTCCAGAACAGCATATTCTAAGCCCTCCAATCCTTTAATGTAAAAGATGCTAAATATTGTGTTATCCTAACTATAATACCACTGTACATGAACTGTTTCTTTCTGGGTACTTGCAACATTTTCTTCTTAACCTGGGATTGAACTGTAATTCCTAGGAGTTTTAAACATGTGATCTCTTTTAAGAAGTGATTGATGGACTTTTTCAACATAGACTTTACCGAGTTCTAGAATATCAGAATAGTTTTCCTTGATGATTTCTTGAGAGATTGTATATAGGTTCTTTTTTTGATCATGGCTTTCAGGTAGATCAACAATTTTAAAATTATCTCTCCTGGATCTATTGCCTAAATCAGATGTTTTTCTAGTGAAATATTTCACAATGCTTTAATTTTTCATTCTTTTTTTTTTTGGTTTCTTGATTTCCCATAAAGTCAATAGCTTCCATATGCTCAAATCTGATTTTTAAGGAATTATTTCCTCAAAGAGCTTTTTTTAACCTTCTTTTTCATTTGGCCAATTTTGTTTTTTAAGACATTCTTCTCCTCATTAGCTGTTGTGTATCCTGTTGCGTTATTCTCCATTCCTCCCAACCTCCCCCCCCCATCTCTCTTACTTGATTTTCAAAATATCTTTTAGTCCTTCCATAGGCTGAAACCAATTTTTATTTTTCTTGGAGACTTTGAGTGTAGGGACTGTGAATTTATCTTCTTCTGAGTATGTAGTTTGATTTTCCTTGTTATCATAGCAATTTTCTATGTTCAGAATCTTTTTATTTACTCATTTTTTCCAGACTATTATTTGATTTTTAATATTGTTAAATTAGGGCTCTGTTTCCAGAGTAAAGAGTATAATGTCTCAATCTATAGGGATTTTCTGAAGCTGTTTTTCAGACATCCCTCTGAGGACTGTAAACTTTCAGTTTTTCCAAGTTAATATGATCTAAGGACGAAGCTCCAAGGAGCTTATGCTCTAGACTATGAGTGTCCACCAACATTATTTTCTGCTCTGGAATGGTGAAGAGAATCCTCTCCCCCACTCTGACTATAAGTTCGAGTGTGGTAGTGCTCCTCCTTGCCTAGGATTGTGAGTCAGGACTTTGTCCCAGATCTGAGTTTGAACAAAGCAACAGTCCTGACTCAGTCCTAATGAAGAGATCTCCTTCTAAACAGCTATTCAACTCCCTTACCCTGTGGATTAACCATCTACAAGCCACAGGTGCAGCTTCTGCTGCTGTTGACAAATCAGTGATTTCCAAGGCCTTCTCCTCTTTTCATGGTTTTCCAAGACCCTCTCACCTTAGTGAGATAACCCTTTCTACTCACCTTTTAAGTCATCTTTGATGTCTGTGGGCTGAGGGATCTGGAAACCACCAGTGCTGTCATTGATTTAGAGGCCCCAAGACCTGCTCCTGACTAGCTGGGGCCTGGCATATCAGTACAGTTTATGCCAGAATGGCTACTCTCCAACCCTAGTGCAATAGATTTTTTTCTCTAATCCCCACAAGTTGTCCTCAACTGGACATTACCTTCTGTCTTTTGGTGGATTCTGACACCCTAAAATTCATTTAGAGTCATTTTTCAGAGGTATTTTGTTGGGTTTTGAGGGAGAGCTCAAGTGAGCCCTTCCCTTTTCTTTGGCAGCTTGGCTCTGCCTTTGGCTTTCATTTTTATATACAATCTAAACAATCTTAACTGTCTACAATGAAAAGGAATTGTTTACTCATTAAATAAATGTACTGATTGCTAGCAACTTATATTAAGAGGAAACAATTTTACCACATTCAATTGATTCATTCTTTCATATATTTCCCAAACAGAAAAGAATCATTTATAAGTACTAATAGCACCTTAAAAATAAAAGCTATTCGGCTATAATGTAAGCATATTAATGATGAAAATAATTAGTTATGTAATTAGTCTTTGACCAGATGAGACACAAGTAGAAGACATGTAGGTCTAGGCATTTTAGATTACATAGCACCTGACTTACCTAGAGAAGAAAAAAAAAACTTGTTAAGAACTCTGCTGATTTAATTAGAGATATGACATCTTGAAGTACTTACTATTTGCTTTTTCCTGCTTGTGAAAAACACCTGATCCTCCCTACTTACCTGATCTAGTCAATGCCCCCAAATTGGGAGAGCAAACAGTTGATATCAAGTCATTTTATGTCTGAATTGGAACTCAATTCAAATAAATTCATGAAAGGAAAGGCTAAAAGAAAATGATGAGTCAGAATCCACTAAGTTTTCTTTTGAGTAGATCAATGCTAATGGATAAAAAAGAAATCCTTTTCCCCTTGACTATCAACAGTAGTCCTAATAGTTGTCATTATAAGTTCTCTAACCACCAGATACAAAAGTCTCCACACAATTAAAAGGGAAGCCTATGATAATACAATGTAGGGAACTTTCAAAATCTAATTTGTAAACCTAAATTATTTTCTAAAGTCAAAAGGAATGCTGGTTGCCAGATCTTTTGAAAATATACCTTGTCTCTCCAAATAAGATTGACTTGGAAAATAAAAAAATCAGGGTTTAAACTATACTCATTTCCTGAATTATTCCCAGAATCCTGAATTTCTACACTTCTATGAAAAAGTCTATATAACCATAAAAACCTAACTAACCATATTCTTCTTCTATAGCTTCATAGTCTTTTAAATAAAATGGCAATTCTATATAAAATAACTTAGTATGTCCAGCTGGGTTTATTTCAGAGACAGCTGAAGGTTTAATTCCTTCCCTTTTCTTGAGAGCCACAAATTATTGCACACTAGACACCTTTTAATATCTAAAAAGAATTTTCAAAAGACTCTGAAGACAGTTTTGCTCACCCTTTCTTTGTCAGAAAAGGGACGGCAATGTACTCAAAGCAGGAAAGTAAGAGTTGGCATTCCATCTATTCATTAAAGTGTGAGAAAGTGAAGTCCAAAAAAAATGGATATGACAAGCTCAGCATCATCACAGATGAATAATAAAGCAATATCAATTCATCTCCCACTTCCACCCCCTCTAAAAATCCTACAAATTTTGCATAAGCTTTTCTTGAATCTTACCAAATATCCCATTTTAAAAACCTCATTTCTTTGTGGTATGTTTATATTGAGTATATAGTATTGAGTATAAATTGTAGGAAAATTCAAAAAGTATATCCATACATGGGAGTTTCTTTTGAGTTTACCAAAAATAAGCAAATTCATGGAAGTTTCACAGTCTTAGGGACCATGATAATATCTACAAAGCTATATACTTTAAATATGCTTTCTTTTAAGGGAAAAAATCACTCAACTGAGCTTTATTTCATAAAAAAAGAACACATTATTTTCCCACTAGATAACATTAGCCCTTCTATCCAAATAGACTTTTAACTACAATGGCTGTTACTACTTTACCTTATAAATTAAGTGTAATATCTTGTTTTGAAATAGGATAATAAGTTTTATCTGTGGAGAGATATTGTGGATATTGTGAATAACAACTCTATCTTTTCTGCCATGTAAGTCAAGCTATTTTTTTCCTAAAATATGTTGAAAACTTCATCAATTTTTGTTGACTGAGCAGACTCAGAACTCAGATTACTGATGTCCTATCCTCAATGTCTAAGTACAAAGCAATCAAGAGACAACCCATTAGGCTCTGATGCTTGGTCACATTATCATTTTAAAGTATACAGACCAAGAAACTTTACTAAGTTTAATCTAATTGAAGTATCCTCAGGAGCTATCCTTGTTGAGTGTTGTCCAGTTATGGATAAATACATCTCTTTTTGTTAACTTTCAAAACACCTGTGAATGTCTCATTCTATTTTAGTATCAAATCTACACTCCTGGGACCTAGAGTCCTAGAGCAACAAGTAAGAAAAATGAGATCTAGAGAAGTAACACAGATAGTGTAGAACTGGGGTGCACACATAATCAAAATTCCACCTTAGTTAAAAGTAAATAAACTTTTAGTCAAGTACATAACTATACCTATATAAAAAGACATGGGACACTGATTCATTTATTCAACAATGTTTGTTGAATGGATGCTGAATAGCAGATATCTAATGTTTACTTTTGTTACTTTAATCACAGTAGAATCATTATATTATAGCCTTTTAGAGATGAAAGGGATTTTAAAGGTTGGCCAGCCCAACCTCCTACCTGATGTTGGTATAGGATGCTAATTAGATCATTATCCAGATTTCTTAAATACCTCCACAGACTTTAAGCTTACTACCTCATGAGATAATGCATTGCATTATTGGATAACGTAATAATTTAAAAGTTATTTTTATTGATTGAACCAAAATTGGCCTCCCCGTAACAAAAATATGGATGGGCAGATGAAGAGATGGATAAACAAATAAATAGATAGATAGATATAGACAGAAAGAGATAATGGGTAGCTGGCTGGCTGCACGGATGGATAAAAGGATGGTTGGATGTATGAAAGGGCAGCCAGGTGATACAGTAGATAGAGTGCCAGTCCTGAAGTCAGGAAAACTTGAATTTAAATCCAACCTTAGACATTTACTAGCTGTGTGACTTTGAACAAGTCACTCAACCCTGTTTACTTCACTGTACTTATTTGTGAAATGACTTGGAGAAGAAAATGGCAAACTGCTACAGTACCTTTGCCAAGAAAAGCCCAAATGGGATCACAAAGAATCTGACTTAAATAACAACAAAAGGGTGGGCAGATTGAAAAATAATATAAAGATATAGATAGATAGATAGAACATTTATTAAGTATTTACTATATATTTTCTATTGCACAAAGCTTTGGGAATACAAATACAAACAAAAAGAAAGCCAGTCCCTGACTCTAGAAACTTATAATCTAATGAAAGCAAAATGTTCTTGGGAGTCATGGGCTGATCCCAGTTTGAAGTAGATATGGATGCTCTCTCACATGGAGATTTCAGGGAAGAACTCTCTAAACCCACCAATCAGAAAAGGAAGACTTTAGAGAGATGGAGGTATTGCCAATGTGAGAAGGCTGCTGAGAATGAAATGGTGAAGTTCTTTAGAGCTGGGCTGTGTTTGAAATAAAATCTACAGATTTGTGCTAGTTTCTCTCTTTCCCATAATGTAGATTGATCCTAAAAGCTTCATGGACACTATCTAAGTGAGGCAATAGAAAGAATACTCTCTCTACTTGGAGTCAGAGGACCTGAAGCTGAGTTCCATTTTTGCCATACCTACCAGCTGTCTGACTTTAGATCAGTTACCTCACCTTAAGCCTCCATTTATCCTTTGTAAAATGAGAGGTTATGATGACTTAATGGCTTCTGAAATCTATTCAGCCCTAAATCTATAATCTTTGATATATGCTTTCAACCTAGTATAGGCCAAGAAATGTCATTATCACCATATATGGCATTATCTGTGAGTTTGTGTAAATAGATGCAAAACTAAATAATTTTTTAAAAGTTTTATTGAGTTTTTTTAACATTGTAGACATTATACATTTATTCAAATGCCTTCTTTTAAAAATAAGTTAAAAATATAAATAAGTTAGAACTCTAACAAATACATATACTTTGATTCAGGAAAAAAAGGTCTTTAAAATAGAAAACTTCAGACATTTTCTGGTCCATATGAAGAGATAAAACCTTGGGGGTGGGGGTTCTCCTTATTAGTAAGACCCTGATTCATCAAATAGAAAGTCTGCATCCCTCTTGGTTGACATACTTCTTAAATTCTAATGCAGAAGGATTTATATTCACTCCCCATTGTTTCACTCACTAGAAAACAGATTGAAAGAACAATGATGCTGGATTTCAGATGTCTGGAGGAAATATTGCATGCATGACATCTGTTTCCCCTGAGGATTTGACACACATTTGCTTTAATGTTACTGGTGTGTTCCTCATTACTTTAGAAACTATATGCTGAAAATAAGAACTCGTTCTAGTTTTCAAGAAAGCATAAATTCCAAAGGCCTTTTGCTAGCAAAATAATACCCATTTTAAGGGTCAAATTTTAGAGGGAGAAACATGAAAATGACAATGTTTCTAAGTGGCCAACATTTTATTATCACAGCAAAAGTTGAGAACAAATCAGTTTTGCATTGGAGAGTTCTCCACAGCCAACAGAGAAAGCACCTCTGAAAAATAACATCTGAAAGAAATCAGAGCATTAAGTGGCTCTGAATGGCCCAAATCACCCCCTTTAAAATGTTTGAGGTGTTTATCCCCTGGAAAATCATCTTTAGTCTGCAGGAGCAATGATTTGCTCCCCATCTTTAGTCAGAGCTTTGGAACTCAGTCACAAGCTGACACATCTTATTCCAGGCAGGAGACAAAAGGCCAGTGCTGGGCTCTGCACTGCACACAGCTGGGCCCTGACATCAACCCCGTGTTGTCCTCTCACTTCATTAAGAACCAGAAAATACTCAAGATATTTCTATGCTTCACATTCAGTATCTGCTGGCAATATTAGGAAGTGAAATGTTCTCTGCAGCTTTTCCGAATCAAATGCCCAATAAGTAGAAAGCATGCAGGAGTCATTTGCAGAATAGGATTGCAATGGTTTGGGTGGTAACTCAGTTAAAGCTTCCCATGTGGTTACATATGTAGAATTCATTCCCCCCCCCTTCATTAGTTCTTTGCCTGAGATGACTCTAATTGAGGATAAAGCACTGCTGGGTCTAAGGGAATGAACTCCAGAGACTTGTAAGCCAAAGGATAATGAAATTTGAGATAGAAGAGACCTTAGAAGTTATTTAATCCAAACCCTTCATTTTACAGATAGGAAAACTGAGGCCCAGAGAAGTAAAATGTATTGCCTGTCATCACCAAGATATGATATGGCAAAGTTGGGACTCGAACCTACATTCTCCAAATCCATCATGCTTTCCCCTATTCCCTACTCCCAGTCCTCTCCAAACCACCTCCCAAACCCAAGAGTTTCTATAACCCTTCCAAGTTAGTGACATTAGCCATCTCACACAAGCCAGAAGGAAATTAAGCAACAACTGATAGCAACATTTCCCTTTTCTTTGATCTTTGTTGATCTGGGGCTAAGACTTGTTGTGTCCCTTATATACAGCCCCATTTAAACAAGACAACTACAATGCTCATCTGAATGAATTTAAGTACACAAGTGAATTTATTTACCAAATAGCATTCAACCACTTAATTAAATACAATTCAAAATTTAATTTGGGGAACTATAGTGCATTTTGCATTTATTAATGTTGTCCTCTGTCAAAATGAAGACCAACTGTGGGGAATAGTATAGAGAGCCAGGGGATAGAAGGTGGAAGTCCCTGATAAAATGATTAAATAAAATGAGACTTTAACATCATTTTATTACTGCCAAAGAGTATAAGTAATTTTTTCAATCTGAATCCAAGACTCAGTCCCTATTTGTTGATGTTGAGCTCTGCACATAAACCCTGAGCAATTTTTTGAAGGAGTTGAGATGTGAGTACTTAACAGCTGAAATACTGACAGGCTTGGAAACTGAAATCCTCTGTTTATCCAAAGACTAGGTACAGTGCAGACAGCCACAATATGAGCTTAGAGTACCTACATCAGCTTGCCAATGACAATCTTTAGGGCTGCACAGTAATTCAATGCCCACATTAGCTAGACAGGCAAACAGAGAGGAAGATTGCTGACAGAGTCAAATTGACTGAGAAAGCAGATTACTGGGAGTGAAACTTCTTTTGAAAAAGCTAAATTTAGTGGAGGTTTGCATTGTTTCTGTCTCTGTTTATTTTGCATATTTTAGAAGGTGAATTTATGGACACTACCAAAACATAATTTCTATCGGTTTACAGAGGATATGAATTTTTACATTGTTTTAAAATGAAATGCCTAAGTGAGTCTAAATAATTGTTTCCAATTGGATACAGTAACCAACAGACTGAAGATATCTAAAGAGGTCAATGAAAAAACACTGGCACTGAGACAATGAAATACTAAAATGGCTTCTCTGTAAGGAAAAAAAAACAGGAATTCACAGGTATGAGAAATCGTACAACAGTTTGTCAGTTTCAAGTTTCTGAACAAGGAGAAAGATGTCAGGATTGCAGGAAGTTAATTCATCAGCAGGCAAACTCAGGCTCACAAGATTTACACAATAACTACATTTTAAACCAGGTCTTAGCAGAAAGATAAATACTTCATTTGCGCAATCATCTAATCAATGTAGGTCATAATTTATGATAAGAATGATTATTTAATGCCTAAAATGATTATCAAAGGCTATAAATTTGGTACCCTTAGACAAGAGCTTCTTAATCTGGATCTTTGGACAACTCCAGGACTTTGTAGGTAGGTTTTAGGAGGTCAATAAACTTGAATGGGAAAATACATACATATAGATGTGTTTATGGGTATGCAATTTTTACACACATGTAACTACATGTGCACATATATTCATGCATTTTTTTTGTATACACAAGTGTATATGTACAAGTGTGTGTTTACATACACATGTGTACATGTCTATGTTATAAACTCCTAATTGAAATTTAGCATTTCCCCTTCCATTATTTCTTCTTCCATTAGGAATACACACAATAAACAACATTTAGATTTTATCATACAAACAAAGGAGTCCATTACACGCACAAAAGGTTAAGAACTCCTACACTACTCACTGCATTAACTCTTTCAAGTCGCTAGGGTACAGTTTATATTGTGTTGCTGCTGAGCTAATGCAACTTCCAAACGTGGCCAACTTATATATAGACCATTGCTTAAGTACTAGTAATTAGAAGAATCTGTCTCACCTTGTGTTTTGGCTGCTCTGAAATCATAGACTAAGCAAACTTAAAGGAACTCTATAAAATCCCACTTCATTTACCCACTAATTCATTAATTCATTCAACAAATAGTTGAATGTCTAGCATATGCAAAGTGATATGCTCACACTAATGGGAAATGCATGTATAAGTCTCATGGACAATTAGAAATGTGCAATTATGTCAGAAAGAGAGATATAGTCTCCCTGTGTAACCTAACATATGACATGACCCCATCTAATATGTTATGCCAATTTTGTGCTTTGTAGTCCAATGGAAAAAAAAAAAAAAAAACTACTAAAAATAGCCATGCAGTTTCTGGGCAAAAGCAGAAGTAATTGACATTTCCTAGAAAATGATCCCACCTGGCTTTGGCGGAAGAGCAGCAGGAACATTTCAGCGGCAAGAATATCTCGTATAGAGCTTTGTCTTCAATGTTATTCCACTTTTCTGAAACCTCATAACAAGGTTCAGAGGGAATCTTTAAAAATAATACACTTAAAATCCATATTACACTATTTAATTCACCTCTCAAGCATTAAATGAATAGACTCTCTATGGTTCTAGCAATTTTCCATTGCAGCATAGTGCAGTTATGCCATCATGCTGAGCATTGATCATTTGGCTAATATAACGCAAAGGGTTGTCAAAGGAGAATCTTCTAACTATATCAGTCAAAATAAACACTAATGTAGAAACAATTGCTTATTTCTTGAAGACATTTTATAGGATATTAACATAAAAACACTACTTATGTCTTTCAGGTCCATGCATAATATTGTTGGTGAGCATAAGAACATTTGATGTGTTACACATGCAAATGACTTTGGCAGAATGCTAATTTGTAAATGCATATTTGCAAACTTTTAGTACTCCACTTTGCCCTGACATATACCCTGTATAACTCACAGGTTTTACATAATTAAAAAATTGGGGGGAAAAGTTATTATTCAGCTTTTTCATTTCAGTTTACAGGAAACTGCTATTCAGCCACCTGGATGTTTGTCTTACTCTCACTTACTTGTGCCCTGTAAAAAGTGTGAATGAGACAGTGCTTCTGGAGGGAAGTGAGGTACTGATCACAAGGGGAAGGTTGTTGAGTAGGATTTTTCCTCAAAGCTGACATTAAAAAAAGAAATATTTAAAAGACATGTTTAAGAATTCTTAGCCTCAGTTATTTTATGTAGTTCTGTAGGAGCTAGCCAAATAGTAACAGCATCAAACCTGGCCAGGTACAACAAGTGCCTTAAAGAGTCCTCTCTTTCCTGTGTCTTAGCTCAGTAGGCTGGAGGCTAAAACTGGTTGTGCTTTTCATTAACTACTAAGGATATCAGTATATAGTTTAAGAATTCCACCAATTTTCCTCTTTTTGCCTAATCCTGTGCATTAATCACAGAGGAATATGGGAAAGAAATCAATTGTTTGACATCAGGAAATTAATTGTTCCACACAAGTAAAATTTCCAGGTATTTAATGAATCTTAAGTTAAAGTTCTATCTAAAATAATAATGACTAGATTCTGTAAGAGGACCGGAGGCAATCTCCTGTGTGAAAAATGCATTTTTAGGGTATCTTAGTTTTTGCTTATTTCCTGGTTCTCTGTTGTCTCCTAATTGACATAATCATATGATTTTTATGAATTAGGTTTTACTACTTACAAGATATATTACCTACTGTCAAAGTACTTGTGAGTTCAGTGAGGAGGCAAAACTTACACTATGAAATGAAAGATTGTATGCAACAACACAAAATATGTACCAAAATGTATGGTACAAATAGAAGTACCTGGCACATTGCACACATTGTAAAAGTTTAAAATATTTGTTCACTGTGGGTTGATTTATGGATGGTTTATAGGTTTGCATTCTCCCTCTTAATGTCTGAATTTATGTGTTTTCTAGAACAGGAGGGTACTAGTGATACATTTTCTACCATGTGAAAGATAAAAGAATATGGCTACCCACCACCTAATATACACAGAGATAGAATATACATACACACACACACATACACATGAATCTGTATATGTATACACATATATATGCATAAACACATATAATGATATATACATTATCACAGATAATGTATGAATAATATGATGAAAACTATTAGGTAAAAATAAAAACAAAAGAACAGAACAAGTCTCTTAAATTGAATTTAAAAAGAATTCTCCACGAAATTCTACTATATTTTTCATGAATTTGAAAAAAAGGTAAAGAGGAGGAGGAGAAAGAGGAGGAAGGAAAAAAGGAGAAGGAGTTCAAGGATGAAGAGAATAAGGGAGAAAGATGAGAAGGAAGAAAAAGAGAAGAGGAGAAAGGGGAGGAGGAAAAGCAGAGTAGGAGGATTAGTAGGTGGAGAAGGAGAAAGAAGAGAGGGGGAGGAAGAGGAGGAGGAGGAGAAGAACAAGAACAAGAACAAGAACAAGAACAAGAAGAATATACACATATACATTAAAGACCAAATAATTAAAATCACATACTTTAATGCAAAGGCACAAATGACATAGACAAGAAAAAAATTTATAAAATCAAACTATCATATGTGTGTATGCTGAATTTTCTATTTTAAACAAAAGGATATTAAATTGGAAAGATTAAGAATATTGTTTATATTTTTCCTGGTTTCAAATATGCATATATACATACACACACATGGACATAGAAAAAAAATCAGTTACCTTTTAGTATGAGTAAGAAATCATACTTTTAAAATGCTTTCCTAAAAGTCTTTGACAAAGGACAAATATCATTTTGGTTAAAAAAAAAAAACACCATACAGTCATTTTTAAAAGGATATAAAATGAAAAGCTAATGTATTATGCAATCAGACACTTTTCCAATAAATATGGAAGCAAAGCAAGGATTCCTTTCATCTCATTATTTGATGTAGTTCTGAAACACTAATGATAACAGTAACATAAGAGAAAACAATTAAAGACTTAAGCAAAGAAGAAACAAAAATATTCTTATAAGCTGCTTGCATGGGTGATTTGCTTGAAAAAATACTGAAAGAATAATCAACAAAGAAAGATATAAAATAAACCCCATAGTATTTTTACACTACAACAATAAATCTGATAGAAAATAATAAAAAGTTGTCTAAATAAGTTCAAAATATATGAAAATATGCGGAAGCTAATCTACAAGGAAACACTCAAGACTTGCAAGATAATTACAAAAAAATCTTTAAAGAAATAAAGGATAACAAAAAATAAGAGAGATATTTAGTAGTCAGTGAATGGCCTATGCTTAATAAAAATCATGCTACTACCTAAATTAATCAATAGATTTAATATTAAACTAATCAAATCAACAAGAGGAATTTTTTAAAGCTAGACAACATAATAAAATATATAAGGAGAAACAAAAGGTATAGGATCTTAAAGGAAATGATTTTTAAAACAACAATAAAGGGGTAATATCATTTTCAGATTTTAAATGTTTCTATAAAACAAATCACACTTATTGGGGACTAGTTAAAAGAAATTATTTAAAGTCAATCAGTAGAACTACTAGTTAAAACAAGTAGAGTCAATAATCAAATATTCTTTAAATTTGAGAACAGAAATTAGTTTGAGAAATACCCCATTTAAGAAGAACTACTGGGAAACTGGAAATTTGGCTAGCAAAAATTATTTTTGGATGAATATGTTATCCCATAAAGCACAATAAGGTGCAAATGGACACATAACCTCAAAATTCACAACATTCAAAAATAATAAATACAAGAAACAGATCATGTACCTTTCAAAGGTATTGGAAGATAGGGAGATATTAATGGAATAACATGAATAGAGGCAATCACCAAAGACACAATAAATAATTTTGATTACAGGAAATTTAAAAAGATTTACTGGAAGAAGTAGGGGCTGGGGTTAGAAGAAACTTTTCATCATGTGTTTCTAATAAATATATAGTACCTTATTTACCATATTCTGATCTAACAAAAATATTATTTAGCATCTATTATTTGCCACACTGTGCTATCTGGGAATATAAATACAGCCAAAAAAAAAAAAAAAAAAAAAAAAGGATCACTGTCCTCAGGGAGATTAAACACTTTCCCTACTGAAAGAAAATGACAGAAAGAAAACTGGAAAGAGAGAGGAGGAAAGTAGTCAGGGAGTCAAGAGAGAATTGGGAGAGACATAACCTTGGCAGATGTGAGTGTTTAGGGAGAAAATTCACTATCAGAGAAGGAGGCTACAAATGAACTTAAGGAGTCAGGGGCTAAGTCAGGTTAGAAGTGAATGTAGCTGATGTAGCTACTAATTCAAATACAGGTTTCAGGAAGATCAACAAAGTTACAGGAACGGAGCAGTCCACTGGAACAGAAATAGAAATAGAATGGAATAGGAATAGAATAGAAATAGAAAATTCCATTGGGAATCAGGAATTAATCTGGATTAGAAGTATGAATACAAACAGTTTCTAAAAGAAGGAATTTCTTCCAAATCACTAATAATAATAAAAATAATAATAGAAATGCATATCAAAATACCCTGATACTTTAATCCACACATAGCAAATTGAGGAAAAACTTTGGGAATAATCAATATTGGGGAGACTGGGGAAAAATCATACCAATGTATTGCAAATGGAGCTGTAAATGGGTCCAATTATAGGAGTTATACAAAAATACTATGAATAATAATCAATACAATGATCCAATACAATTCTGTAGGAATTATGATGAAAGGTGTTGTCCATCTCCAGAGAAAGAACTGATAGAGCCTGCATGCACATCAAAGACATTTTTCCTTTTCTTGATTTTTATTATTTTTTTTTGTTGTCTGTGTTTTCTTTCACAGAATGACTTACATAAAAATGTATTTTGTATGACTATACATTTAATCTATGACAAATCGCTTATCTTCTCCATGAGGAGGGGAAGGGAAGGGAGGGAGAGAATTTAGAAATCAAAATTTGAAAAAAAAGTTACAATTATCTTTACATGTAATTGGGGAAAATAAAAAAGTAAATATGTTTTTTAAAGAAAAAAAGTCTTGACTAAATATGTACTGTATGCCAGGCACTGTGCTCAGCATTGTATGGATATAGAGAGAACATTATATATAGCTGTTAGATTCAATTAATGTAGTAGATTGTTTTACTAATTGTTTTCTTTTTTTGTTAAAGAAAATGTTTCTCTGGGTAGGGTAGACAAATATGAAGAAATTAAAATGAGGGAGGGGGAAGATGTCAATTTTTAAAAAAAAACAAGAAAATATTCTCTTTGAAACATTGCATTTGATGGAGAAAGATGATTGATCCTTTATAATACTATATTTGGATGAGAAAGAAAGAAATATGGTTAATGACTTCCATTCCACACCTTCATGTGTACTCACCTATATTCTGCTTAGTAGTCTGGGATTTTTGAGTTATGTGTTTTTATGAAAATACATTTAATATGGTATACATATATGTATAAAGGCATATGTATTTGTGTATATATGTATACTTTTTTTGGCTTCCAATGTTATGGAAATATACACAAGATGTTTAGGGGTAGAGATTTCATTTGCAACCAAGAAATAAAGAAAATATTATAATATTTAAGTAATCATAGAATTATTAAACAAATTGATCCACAAGGGATTAGAAAGCTATTAAATATGATTGCAATTGTTGTTAATTATCTTAATTCTATCATGATTTTTATAAAATAAAGTAATATTAATTATTTGGCATTTCATCATGTTTAACTTTCATGGGGCAAAAATTCTCTCTCTCTCTCTTTCTCTCTCTTTTTTTCTTTCTCAGAGTGTGTGAATGTGTGTGTGTGTGTGTGTGTGTGTCTGTCTTTGTTCTCTCCTCCATATGTCTACACATATTTCTGTATATGTGTATGTATTATATATGGGGGTATACACACACACACACACACACACACACACACATAGATGTGTTGCTAAGACCTCTGGGCATTATATACATATATAATATGTTTGTATACATATATATATAACAATCTAAAAGTTTTAGCATAGTTTTAAGCTTTTAAAGATATACACACAAACATAAATGGAAGTGAAGTTCCCATTTTCTTCTTTAATCCTCAAAATATTTCATATAGTTAACTAAAATATTACATTAGTATATCTAAAGTTTCCAATAATATTCAAAAGATAAAATGCCTATTGTGAGATTTGTAACATACACCTTCTGAGTTTCAATTTCCAAATAAATTTTCATACTTCTTTGAAATGACTATGAAGTACAGTTAACCTAAAATCTTGTGGATTACAAGAAAAGAAAAGCTTCATGAAAAAAATTATTTAACAGTCAATTTTTAATAGTAAGGCTTTGGATATCTATAATTTCTATTGAGAACATAAGGAAGTAAGGTAATGAAACCACAATGAGCTAATTCATTAAAATTTTATGTGAATTTTTTTAATTTTTATTTTCAAAATTTAGGATTATTCGTGGTCATTTCTATTGGTGTCTCAGTTAAACACCACTTTCTTTTAGTTGTCATATAACAAAGTGCCTACAGGTAGATACATTTTATATTTTTATGAAAGTTATTTTATGACAAGGGATAAAGGTAGATGAAGTGACCCAAGAAAATCAACTCATTTTTCCTACCTCTGATGGTAATAAATGGAAAGAGAATTCTTAAGGAAAGAGAAAATGCCTTCTTGGTTGGTTAATAACTTTGGAGTTAGCTCTGGTCTGTTCTGTGGTTAAGCTGTTGATGGACTGTCTGGGCATAGTCTGGCCACCCATCTAGTTTTCAATCCATGTATCCAGTTTTGTGGGTGTCTTTTTGCTCTTTAGTTTTTAAAATTATGTTTAATTTTCACTGATCTCTTGTTATGGTGACCTTTGAAGTCAAAACATTAACTTAGCTTGCATGGACTGCATATGATATTATGCAAGTAAATTAAGTGTTGGGCAAAAAGAGAAAGTTCAATATTTTGTAGGCAGCCCAGAAAGTTGAGGAGGAGGGGAGAGGATAGAGTTGTAAGCTTCTGAGACTTTCTTTAATTATTTCCTATAGTTTCATTATGATGTGAAAAACAAATTAGGGAGAAACTCTCACTGGTCTCAGACATTTTTATGTCTCACATGGAAAATACATTGAAGCAGATTTCACAAAAAATGTAAAATACAGTACTGATAAGAAAATGAAAAAATATATACTCACTTTATTGGATCAGAAATTGATATATTTAGAATTCATTTTATCTCTAACTATATTATTTTTAAAGTAATTATGGTAATAGTGGGTATTTTTAAGTGTCATGGTGATAAATTGTGCAACAATATATTGTTGTAAAATTCCAGTAGTGAATATAAAAGTGTCTGTAGGTGTCTGTAGGTGAGGAGGAACTCCCTTTTATCCCCCTATTTAAATCCCTTCTAAGCTAACAGCTCTGATACCATGATAGACTAGGTCCAAGTCATAATTGATAGCCTTCCTACCTTAAGAAAAGAAAAGAAAAGAAGCCACAATTTGATAAGGACACCTGAGAGTATAGAACTGGAGGATAGGATATCATAAGGCATTGAGGACTCTGTAGACCATGTTCAATAGCTCTGTTGGCTTTTGCTCTAAATATGAGAGTATACAGAGCTCCAGGGTGGGAAGTGGAACTGCCAATCTAAAGCACAAGAGCAAGAAATAGAAGAGATGGTTGAGGAGCAATGAAGAACTGCTACTATTGCTACAAATAGGATAGCTCAAAGAAAAACTGACCTAGGAGTAAAAGCAACAAATATTAGGACATTGAGACATGAACTGGGGAGCAGTTTAGGTAGAAAAAAGCCAAAGGAAGCAATTACAAAGTGACAAGAATCATTCATGTTTCCAGAGTAGTATTAGTGATACTTCACTTTACCCTTCTTTGTTTCCTTTCTACTCTCTTAATTTCTGGAGAGACAGAAGAGTCTGTTCTGCATTCTTGGATTATTAAAAGTTTATTTTCTTTCTGTTACATGAACTTTTAAAAAATGTCAGTTTCTCCAAGATAAATTTGATTGGATTACTGATCAGCAGGTGCACAAGCAAATGAAACAGAAGTAAAGGCAGTAAATATGAAATAGCATAGAAGAGGGAAAAATAAGGAAGGAAAGAAGGAAGGAAGAAAGGAAGGAAGGAAGGAAGGAAGGAAGGAAGGAAGGAAGGAAGGAAGGAAGGAAGGAAGGAAGGAAGGAAGGAAGGAAGGAAGGAAGAAAGGAAGGGAAGAAGGAAGGGGAGAAGGAAGGGGAGAAGGAAGGGAGGAAGAGACAGAGAATTTACAATTGCAGCAAAAAACAAATTGTCAAGAAAATTCTGGTTGGAATTTAAAGTAGAACAAAAGACTGTTTTTTAATCATATTTTTATAATTTCCCAGATCAGGGATAAATCACAGATCTGAATCATTTTTAGACAAATTAATAACTTTTGTAGAGTCAAACTATTATTATACAAATAGTAGTAGCTGGACTTGATATAAGAGGGAACCAATTTAGATTTTTCCTCTTCCCCTTGTCTTCCACAGGTGGATTTGAAAGGAAAACTATTCCTCTTGAGAGAAAGAGCCAAGAAAATACCTTGAGAGAAAGGCTTACTCAAGGAGGTTAAAAGGAGTGACTAGGCAGTTGTTACTCAACCTACAAAAAGGTAGGGACCAGAAAGAGGGAATAACAAGATCCCTACTCAAGTCCAACAGGCCCAATACTCTGACATTATTTCTTGAATGAAATGTACTGTAAGATTTCCTAGTAGATTTTTATGAAACAAAATTCATATGGCAAAATTTCCATAATTCTATTTAATTAGGAGAAAAATTAGTGAAACATACAACAACCATTTATTATTTATTAACATGTCTAATGTGTTCAAAGCCAAGTGCTAGACACCTATGAAACAAAAAGTTTAGTTAAGATATAGTCCTCATATTCACAGATTTCATAATCTATTAGAATTACAAAGATATATAATTCAATTACTTTAACTAATATTCATTTATAATAAATAACATCCATTTTGCACAGAAACAATTAAAGGATTAAGTACATTAAACAATCTTTTTTTCTTATATGAGTTAAATATATAATTAATATCATATCATAGAGCTGCAAGGAATTTGAAATTATCTATATTAACTACAGATCATAAACCAAGGGCAATGTCACAGAGTCTGAAATTATATTTACATTATTAATTGACTTAACAAAACTTTTCTTTGTAGAAATAGGGAATTTGGTAATAATTCATGAAAACACATTTATTAATATCCTACTATGTGCCAGGCACTGGGAATAGAAATAATTTGAAGTAATTTACATTCCAGCAGCAAATTTAAAAAAGGAACTTTCTTTATATATTTTTTCATATGTTTTGCTAATCCCAGGTCAAATTATCCCAGTTCTGAATTAGAGGAATTTACAGCATACATCTGACTTTTTTTTTTTTATTCAGTGTCCCTACTTTTGAAAAAAATCAGTGAGATATAATAAAATGCTTTGGGAATTTAGGGAAAAAAACTTTTAATGATATGTTTAAAGAAATATTGTTAATGCACAATAAAATATTAAAAAATAATCCTGAAAATAGGTCATAGAATATGAATGCACAGTCGATAAGATTAGTTTTGTTTAGCACAATAGCTCAAAGGCATAAACAGGAAACACTGACTATTAAATAAATAGGAGATACAAGAGTGAAATGTCAGCAACACAGCTCCTTGCTTGTTCAGACCTAGCATTCTGTGAAAGATACTGACTTTTAGAAATGAATAGGCTTAGGGAAGTCACCTAACAGAGGCATCAGCTCAGAATGCAATGGGAAATTAACTAGCTGGTGAAACATAGAGATGAGAGGGCTTAGCAATGTTCTAAAAGTAAATCTTCAGGTAACATATGCTAAAACCTTTCCCTATTTTGGAAGATGCTTGCAACACACATTTTGATTGTTTTTTCTTTCATTTTTCAAGTGCTTTAGATCAAAGTTTAATGATAGTTTTTTAGGGGGAAAAGCAACTTTTCTCTTTTTAAGACAGTAACATAGAACAATCTCATAATAATAAAATTCCCTCAACAGGGTGAGATATTGAAAAATAAATGTGACAAGCATTTGATAAAGTGATTTTCATTGTTGCAGTATTATCTATGATTTCTCCATATAGTGATCTAAATGCAGGTATATACTTGAGTATGGTTCTGTGACTATGGAAAATACATGCACTGTTTGGAAGACAAAGCAGAAACATTGCAATTTTTGCTTCATTTCCACTGGATTGAAGTGTTTCTTTTTAAAATGGAATAAGCATAACTGCATTTGTGATTACACAAGCAATTCAGGCTACCCAAACCCATTTTCAGCACTTTTCCAAGCTATGCAATTCTGTGTTAAATGGGAAAAATAAAGAAGAAAAAATATTTCTCCAATAAGTATCATTGTTGATAGACTACAAAATAGAAGGCAAAGAAATACCATCATATATATAAACATATTGCCAAATGTTTGGGTTTTCTTTCTTCCTTGTAGACTCAGGTAAGTTGCACTGTCATTGGAAGCCTTCTGCAAGCTTAATATATATCTTCATAACATAGATGTTTCTTTATATGTAATGAGATTTTTTCACCAAGCTTCCAAACTGGGGAACCTTAGTAAAATAGTGATTTCAATGTGATCCTTGTCTACCAATTCAAAGCCAGAGATACATCTTTTTTAAGTTTGTCTATCAACAGACCAGTTCCATGATGTTTAAAGACAAATGCAAGATGTTAAGGAAGAAAAGAATGACCATAAAACATTTTCAAAAATATACAGAAGAAAGCATAAAGATTCTCAGAAGTGCATGAAGAAAAGCAAGGCAATTTTGTTATTACTGTGTCAAATTTAACATGCTTTATAAATCGTATGGAATAGAAATTAACAGTTTCATATATGTTCATGTTTATTTATTTTGAGTTCCTAATAAGGGGGGAATAAAGGGGAAATTGCCTTCAGCACCCAAGTCTGCTTCTGCAACAAAGATGGTAGTGGATAAAGAAATATAAAACATGAAGATCCACTCACAATCATTGGCTTAATTTTAGACATTGTAAATATTAGGCCATTGCCCAAGTGAAAAAAATAAACCCATTATGGAAAGAAATGAAGTATACCAACATTAATATTGTCACTAAAAGTGAAAGCAGAAGACAAAAGCAAATTATAGATAAATAAGAGGGCGGTTTGTAGGTTCTCCTCCAAAAGACAAATAGAGGAGTAAACAGTGTGGGTTTTGTTGTCGTTCCAAAGTTAGTAATAAGCATAATTTCTGGGATAGTTACTCAACTTATATTGCAATGATTGTGATGTGTTTGCAAAAAGAGTAACTTCTAAATGATGCAGAAGTCTTCTGTCCATACATATATATTTTTCAAGAAAAGGGATAGGAGATGACATGGTAAGTACCAAATAACTCTCTCTGTGTCTCTCTGTCTCTCTCTGTCTGTCTGTCTGTCTGTCTCTCTCTCTCTCTCTGTCTCTCTCTGTCTCTCTGTCTCTGTCTCTGTCTCTCTGTCTCTGTTTCTCTCTGTCTCCCTCTTTCTCTCTCTCTCTCTTCTCTCTCTCTTTCTCTCTCTCTCTTTCTCTTTCTCTCTCTCTCTGTCTCTCTCTGTGTCTCCTTCTCTCTCTCTCTCTCTCTCTCTCTCTCTCTCTCTCTCTCTCTCTCATACACACACACACACACACACACACACACACACACACACACCAAAATGATGAAATTGATTTTGTTTTAAAGAAAACCAAAAAGCAACTGGTTACTGAAGTAGAAATAATTTCTTAATCACTGTGTACTTAGGCAAATATCTTCTTAGGACACAAATGAGAACAAAGAATAAGCACAGAAAATATGCACACAATTGAGGGAAATATCTCATTATATCAACAACAACAAAAAAGATATTACAATCCATCTGTAATTACATAAAGAAAAGAAAATTACACTAAAGAAAATAAAGGTGAAAAGAACTAAACTAGACCGAGTATAACCAGAGAAGGTTCCTCCTGGAAGTGATACAACTTTGAGGGCACAGAATAATCAATGCTCAGTACCGAAAAAAAAATTTTAGTATGACATTTTTCAAGAAATCTTTTGTGATTTTGCTATATGCATCAAGCATAATAAGAAATATAGTTTCCATCTTTACAAAGCTACATGAGAATAATCTAGGCATTTAATAAGAACATCACTGATGAAAGCATGAAAAGGGAATATGTAGGCTTTCACCCAAAAAAAGAAAAAGAAAAAATATATTCAATTTATATAATCACATCATTGAATAAAAGCTATAAAGATGCAAAATTCCACTTTTCTTATGTGTGTGGTTTATAAAAATGCATTTGATTCAATTTAGCCCTAAAAACCTTCACCAAAAAAAGGTGTCACTCATGCTTGTATCAAAATCATCTAATATTTCTTAAGAGATGTCATAGAGGAAGCAACTTTGTTCAACAATACTAAATTAGTAATAGATAAAGCTTAGATAGCATAGTAAATAAAGTGCTGTACCTGGAGTAAGGAAGATCTGAGTTCAAATCCAACCTCAGACATTAGCTGTGTGATTCTAGGCAAGTCACTTAATGCTCTTCACCCCAGTTTCTTCATATGTAAAATGAGTTGGAGAAGGAAATAAACCAACTCCATAATCTTTGCCAAGAAAATCACTGGTGGGATGATAAAGAGTCAAACACAAAGAGTCAAATGACTGAACAAAGGAATTGTGCAAGAAAACACATGCTTATCCTTTTGTCATGGAGAATGTTCAGTATAAATTTTAAGTGAGATAGACTCACTGATATTTTTTAATGTTTGTGGATAACATTGTGACATAAACCCAAAAATACTAAAAATTCTTCTAAGTTTCACATTCACTCAAAAAACTTCAACCAAAATATTCATAAAGGAAAAGCCAAGTAGATGAAGAAGGCCTACTGTTGAAACTATAACATATGTTATGCCTGTATGACAAAATATAAATAATATAATAGAATGTATAATGTTCAAATCCTATTATGAAGTTTATGGAAAATCTATAGATAAACTGAGCCCAGAATTGACTAGGAGAATATTGGGATTTCCTTAGGGAATTTGTGCAGCGGTTTTAATGACAAGTCCTTCCATGAAATAATGACTTATCTTTTAAGTATCAATATCTTTCCAAATATGTTATGTGGGCGGGAGTCCTAAAACTTAACAGTGTCTAAAGAATTAAAAATATAGATCTCATAAAAGTCAATGAAGATATCCATAATTGATATGAGTAGGCTACAGTATATTCCCTTGAAAAATAATAATACAAGTAAAGCACTATATAAGATATTATTTCAGATATTAGTTACCCCCCAAAAAAGAAAGCAGGAAATGGGCAAGTCATATAATAAGCTTGAGAAATAGTCTATGGACAATCTATGTGTGGCCTTGATACCTACTCAATGTCAAATTATCTAGAAAAGATCGTGCCATCCCTAACCTCCTTTTTCCCTTTACAAAGGATTTACTGCAAGACACAGTAGGATTTCTACAGAATGATATCTCATGGATAGGCTTCCATCTTTCCTATTGAAGGGAGTATCCATCAGGAAGACTATATAAATTGTTTGAAATTCTTAAGTATTTTTATGCAATTTATTGTATATATCATTACTGGTAATAGGCTACAAACTAATTATGCCCAGTATGTCTTTCTCTGTCTTAATGCCTGCATATAGTTGTATATACCTGCATATATATACAACTAGTTTCTAATTATTGCGAGTAGTGAATGCCATGAAGTAGCCATATTTTTTAAAGTCATATTGCCTATCTTCATTACACTGGTATATGCAATCAATTACTATTTTTTTATATAAGTATAATTTGAATGGTGCAAATTTTAATATATGCAGCCACTTTTTCAAGATTCATTACTCAGATTAATAGGGACTTCCTTGTACCAGCAACATACATATGTATGTATGTATGTATATCTAGCTATCTCACTAGAAATGGAAAAAGGTAGAGGAGATACACACACAAATACATATATGAACACAGCCAAAATGCAAACATTTGGGTTCAGCATCTCACATGCAAAGTTATTTCCATCGTATGATTAATTGCTTACTTTTTGGGGTGTGGATGAAACAAAATCATTTTAAAAGCATATCTAGATTACAACTATTTCGTTCAGAATTTTATGTTTAAATCTTAGTCTAAAAATAATTCACATGTATACAACTATGTCTCGATTAGTACAAATAATGAAACCCCTGAAGCAGTTTCATGTATTTAGATATGCATTATTTGAAATTATAATTATGAAAGATATAGTAATTGGTTCTAGCCCAGAGGAAATATGCAATATGAATTTCAATCAGGACCCAGCCATATAGCACTGAAAAGTTTGCACTTTTTTATGAAGGAAAAAAAAAACCCTCCAGGAAATGAGCTATTTTCAATGGAGAGTTTGTGGTGTGCTCAGAGTGCTAAAAAGTAGTCAAAAGAAGTTCTTCCCTTGGTCCTTTGCAGCTGACATGCGTGATTTACTTGGGCTGTCTGCTACAACGATCATTGCTATGTCACCTGGTGCTCTTACTGACCTATTGCTGACAGTTAATCAAGAGAAAGGAGCAGAGCTCTCATGATACAAGGAGTTGCTTGTTCCCAACTTTAAAAGTTCATAATTCAGTCTCACTGTCATTTTTTCCCTCTTTCCTGTGCTTTTGTGAAAGGTAAAGCTAGCAAAAAGAATATCAGAGTCATTAACTATTTGAAAGTTTAATGTGCTACAAAACCAGAATTAGGAGTGATAATGAAATCTCTACTGCTGAAAGCAGGCATTGGGAGCTGATGAATGTAGTGAGAAAGGTAGTCATATGACCAATAAAAATAAAAATATAAAAACATGCTCATGTTTAATACCACTCATTCATTTTTTTTTTTTTGCTTAAACTGGCAACCTGTCAAATTGGGCTTCTGTAAAAGTACCCTTTCATTTATTTAATAACATGCCACTCAGTTCTTTTAGAATGTATGGATTTTGATCAAATAACCTCAAATCCCTAGAGAAGCAACTAGGGATACAGATAAAGATTTATTTTTTAACCCTTTAAGTTATCACTTATGCTTCCAAAACTGGTTTAACTATTTGACTTAGAATAGTTCAACATACAATGAGGAATTATTTAAGGGGAAGGAGAGTTTAGTTCTCTTGCCATACTCTATACCATACCACCTTGCATATCTTCACAGGTTCAAAACTGAGTCTTAAAGAATCAATAGCTAAACTTGCTTAAGGTCACATCCCCTGTCCTCAGAAACAGCATTACTGATATAGGTTAATTGTTGCACCCCCAAAAAATCATTTTATTTATTCCCCTATGCTGAGGAAGGAGTCATTTTTCCTCCAGATTAAAATATAAAAAACAAGGTCTTTACTGTTTATGGTTTGAAAAAAGTTCTCCTGACTCCTTTCAGGTATAGGAATATTTTTCATAAGGTTTTGACCTAAATTTCCTCTGACCTAATTTCTACATTGGAAAAGGTACTCTTCATATCCAGCCCCACAGTGGAATGGTGTTGCTCTATATCATTGTCACATTTCAGTGAAAAATGGAGTGATCTCTGTGAGTTCTATTGAGTTTCCAAATAGGTTAGAATCTCCCCCTTAATTCCTTGGAGGGTGTTAGTGATACACTTTGCTAGCTAAAGAGAGTATAAGAACCTCCTTTTGTCACTTTCCTATATTCCCCTTTGCAACCAAGCTTGGGCCCAGAGAATATACCAACTGCAATTTAAATGTTCATTTGTACTGTATAGATACTAGAATAAAACCAATTCAGAAACTGTACATCAGACACCACAAAACAATACTATCATACTCACAGATTCATCCAAGTCGAGTCAATTCAACAACATTTATTAAGTTTACCAGAGTTTACAATGTTCTAAGTTCTGGGGATGCAGAGAAAGGGGAAAAACATGGTCTGTGGTCTCAAGGAACTCATATTCTAATAGGGAAGACAGCATGTAAACCACTAGGCACATACAAGATATATCTAGGGTAAATTAGAGAGAATCCAAGGTCACTGAACCAGTTAGTAGTAAAACAAAAGTTTGAAACCTGACCAAAGCATTGCATTTTCATCATTTTATTGTGATTGTTTTTGTTGCTTGAGGTTTTTTTCCTTCTCATGTGCTTTTTCCATTTCCATTTGATTTTTTCTTGAGCAGCAAGACAAATATGGAAATATATTTAGAAGAATTGTACATGTTTAGCCTATATCAGGTTGCTTGTCTTCTGAGGAAGAAGAGAAAGGGGAAAAGAGAGAGAAAAATTTGGAACACAAAATTATCTTTGCAATACATTTGGGAAAATAAAATACTATTAAAAATTCTCCCTGTCCATTCAATTTTGTCTTCATCTCTGATGTCTTCAATATCCATGTTCATGACTTTTCAAATACCTTGATCACTAGTGAATTACCCAACCACCAAACAATAAACAATAATTAAGCACCTATGCAAAAGATTTGGAGTCAGAGTATGGGTTTGAATGCCAGCAGTGAAACAACTTCTGTGATCTTGAACAATTCATTTAGACTTTGGGGGCCTTGGTTTTCTTATCAATAAGATGAGGGGAGTTTATAAGAAATCTCTAAATTCCCTTCCACTAATAGTAAACCACAAACCTAAATGGCAGAAAAATACTAAGGGTGGTTTTAATCTGTTCCTACTGGATGGTGGGGAACAATGAACTACAAATATAAAATTCAAAAGTCTTCCTGCCTGAGAATTCTGGAAGATAATGAAGTTGGGGAAGATCTATTATTCCTTAATATCTTTAAGAAAAGATAGACTTCTAAAGTTACTTTACTTCATAGAGCCTCAGTTAGATTAGATCATATCTAGATCCTTTGGTTCTATTTTCTGACTAGAATGGTTAAGGTTCAGTTCTTCCTAGATATAGCTGAGTGGCCTCTGAAAAATTTTTTTCATAAGTTATGAAAATTTGGAGCTATGAAAGGAATTAAAGATCATTTAGTTCAATCCCCTGTTTGCAGATTTAAAAATCCTATGGGAAAGAAAAGTCTAGGTTCCAGATCTTGGCAAAATTATCTTTTGTACACAAATCTACTCAGAATATCATTACAATTATATGTCAAAATATATCCTAAATATCAGGACTAACTTAGATAATTATGAAGAGACACATTACTAAGAGGGTGACCACCTGAGAATCTTTTTGGGGGGAGGGAGAGAGCATAATAATGCATGAAACAAGGAAGAATTTAAAAAATGGTCCTTAGACTTTTGCAACATTATTCTTCTTCAGTGATGGTGGGATTCTATTAGAAGACAGAACAGAATGCTAAGGTTTGTTTGCTTTGTTCTCATTTTTTTTAAAGTTAGATTAAACCAGTATAAACAGAGATTCCTACTAGTTGTTCATTCTTCAATCATGTTTGACTCTTCATGACCTTGTAGGTCATAATATGCCTAGCCCTTCCATATTTCCTCTACTATCTCTCCAAGTCTGTTCAAGTTCATGATCTTCGTTTTCATGACACTATCCAGCTCATTCTCTGCCATCCTCCTTTCTTTGCTTTCAGTCTTTCCCAGATGTTCTTCAATGAATCCTGTCTTCTCATTATGTGGTCAAAGCATTTAAGTTCAGCTTCACTATTTGAACTTCCAGTGAATGATGTGAATTAAGTTTTTTTTAAAATATTAAGTTATTTTATCTCCTTGCTGTTCAGAGGACTCTCAAAAGTTTGAAAACTTGAAAGTGTCAATTCTGCAATGCTCAATTTTCCTTATAATCCAGCTCTCACAGCAGTACATAGTGGAAAAGCAAAAGCTTTGAATACACAGACCTTTGTTGACAAGATGATATCTCTGCTCTTTGGTGTGCTGTCTAGATTTGCCATAACTTTCCTTTTATGGAGCAACTGTGTTTTAATTTCATGGCTGCAGTTACAGTCTGCACTGATCTTTAAACACAAGAATATAAAATCTGACACTGCTTCAATTTTTCTCCCTGTATTTGCCAGGAAATCATGGGACCACTTGTCAAGATCTTGGTGTTTTGTGGGGTTTTTTAATTATTAAAGTTTTTTATTTACAAAACATATGCATGGGTAATTTTTTTCAACATTGACCCTTGCAAAAGTTTTTATTCCAAATTTTCCCCTTCTTCCCTTCACATCCTCCCCTAGCTGGCAGGTAGTCCAATACATGTTTAATATATTAAAATACATGTTAGCATAAATTCATTTAAGTCTCTCTAGGCCTCTCTGAAATCATCTTGTTGGTCATGTCTTGCAGAACAATAATATTTCATAACATTCATATACTATAATTTATCCAGCTACTCTCCAATTGATGGGCATCCACTCAGTTTCCAATTTCTTGCCACATTGGAAGGCTGCCATAAACATTTTTGCACATGTGGGTCCCTTTCCCTCCTTTAAGATCTCTTTGGCTTATAATCCCAGTAGAAACACTGCTGGATCAAAGGGTATGCACAGTTTGATAAAATTTTGAGCATAGTTCCAAATTGCTCTCCTGAATGGTTGGATCTGTTCACAGCTCCACCAACAATGTATCAGTGTCCCAGTTGTCCCATATCCTCGCCAATATTGGTCACTCTCTTTTCCTGTCATCTTAGCCAATCTGACAGATGTGTAGTGGTTATCCGGAGTTGTCACAATTTGCATTTCTTTGATCAATAGTGATTTGGAGCATCCTTTCATGTGACTGTAAATAGTTTCAATTTCTTCATCTGAAAATCATCTATTCTTATCTTTTGACCATTTATCAATTGTAGAATGGCTTGAACTATTATAAATTTGAGTCAGTTCTCTCTATATTTTAGCAATGAGGCTTTTATCAGAACATTTGAATGTAAAAATGTTTTTCAAGTTTATTGCTTCCCTTCTAATTTTATCTTCATTAGTTTTTTTTTTGTACAAAATCTTTTTAATTTAATATAATCAAAATTATCTATTTTGTGTTCAATAATGATCTTTAGTTCTTCTTTGGTCACAAATTCCTTCCTCCTCCACAGATCTGAGAGGTAAACGATCCTATGTTCTTCTAATTTGTTTATAATATCATTCTTTATGTCTAGATCATGAACCCATTTTGACCTTATCTTGGTATATGGTGTTAGGTGTGGGTCAATGCCTAGTTTCTGCCATATTAGTTTCCAATTTTCCCAGCAGTTTTTGTCAAATAATGAATTCTTATCCCAAAAGTTGGGATCTTTGGGTTTGTCAAAGACTAGATTGCTATAGATATTGACCTTGTTGTGTCCTGTGAACCTAACCTATTCCACTGATCAACTAATCTATTTCTTAGCCAATACCAAATGCTTTTGATGACTGCTGCTTTATAATATAGTTTTAGATCAGACACAGCTAGGTCACCTTTATTTAGTAGTGAGTTCTCACTTTTCATTTTTAAGACTAACAATTTGATTTTCTTCTTTTCTTTTTCTAATCAGATTTACCAAAGTTTTATCTATTTTATTGTTTTTTTTTCATAAAACCAACTCTTAGTTTTATTTATTAATTCAATGTTTTTTTACATTCAATTTTATTATCTCTCCTTTTATTTGTAGAAATTCAAGTTTGGTATTTGATTGGGGGGTAATTTGTTCTTTTTCTAGATTTTTTAGTTGCAAGCCCAATTCATTGACCTTCTATTTTATGCAAGTAAGCATCTGTAGACATAAACTTTCCCCTTATTATTACTTTGGCTGCATCCCACAAATTTTGGTATGTTGTCTCATTATTGTCATTCTCTTGGATGAAATTATTGATTATGTCTATGATTTGCTGTTTCACCCATTCATTCTATAGGATGAGATTATTTAGTTTCTAATTTTTTTTGGTCTATTTTCCCCTTGGCTTTTATTGAATGTAATTTTTAATGCATTGTGATCTGAAAAAAATGCTTTTATTACTTCTGCCTTTCTGCATTTGATTTTGAGGTCTTTATTTCCTAATATATGGTCAATTTTTTATAGGTTCCATGAACTGCTGAGAAGAAAATATACTCCTTTCTGTCTCCATTCAATTTTCTCCAAAGATTTATCATATCTAGATTTTCTAGTATTCTATTTACCTCTTTGACTTGTTTCTTATTTATTTTGTGGTTTGATTTATCTAGTTCTGAGAGAGCAAGGTTGAGATCTCCCACTATTATACTTTTGCTGTCTATTTCTTCTTGCAACTCTCTTAACTTCTCCTTTAGGAATTTATTTGCTACATCACTTGATGCATATATGTTTAATATTGGTATCACTTCATTATCTTTACCCTTTAGCAAGATATAATTTCCTGATATGTCTCAGTGAATGAGATGAACTGGTTGTCTCCTACTGTTATGGGTTTGCACACCCCCCTTCATGCTAGACCAATTTTTTTTTTATATCTAAGAAACAGTGCATTTCTAATAAAATAAAATAATTTCTCTTCTTTTTTTTTTAACCAATATTTAATCACTTCATCAGCTACATATTAATACCCCTTCCCAATTTCAGGTTGTACTAGTCTGTCTCTATTAATAAAAATTCAATTATGTTGAAAAAATATATAGTTACTTTCCTTATCTCTTTTAATTAGATCAATTTTTGTTTTTTTCTTGATCTGAGATCAGGATAGCTACCCCTGTTTTTTTTTTTTTTACTTCACCTGAAATATAATAGATTCTGCTCCAGCCTTTTTCCTTTACTCTTTATGTATTGCTCTGCTTTAAATGTGTTTCTTGTAAACAACATTGTAGGATTTTGGCTTTTAATACAGTCTGCTATTCACTTACGCTTTATGGGAGAGTTCACCCCATTCACATTTACAGTTAAAACTACTAATTCTGTATTTCCTGCCATTTCATTAACCCTAAATTATACTTTTCTCTTTCCTTTTCCCCTTTCCCTCCTCCCTGGCATTTTATTCTTTTTTTTAAGGAGTTATTTTTTTTCTGTTTCATCAATTCTGTTTTTCTGGAAGTTGTATTCTTTTCCCATTAAATCAAATCTATCTTATAATGGATTATATGCCTTTTCCAAGCCCTCTTGCAAAGTTTTCATTTCCTTTCCCATTTTTCTTTTATCTTTCTTTTAAGATCCTTTTTAATTTCTTCTAGGAGAGCCTTGTGTGATGGGGACCAGATTATATCACCTTTTGGGGCTTCATCTGGAGACAATCTGCTTTTAGTCTCCTCAGGGTTTGATATCTGTTCTCTTTTACCACAAAAACTGTCTATGGTCAGAGTTCTCTTTACTTTTTTACTCATTTTTTTTAAAGTTAAGGTCTGCTTTTAGGGCAGGAGAGGTTTTTCAAGCTTCCTCTGGAAGCAGTGGCTTCCTCTATATGCAGCCACTGGATCAGTGCTGATTCACTCCCAATGCTGGGTGGGCGTGGCCAGAAACTGTGAGATTCTGGCATTTCAGGGTTTACTATTTACCTTTTGTGTTTGTGATCTACTGGCTTGCAACCAGGGAAGAGTAATCACACTGCTGTTGATTCTTCCCCATAGATTCTCCACCATGAGGAGTCTGTACTACCTAGCAAATCCACACAACCCGGGGACTCTGTGCTGTCTGCACTGGCATCTGTGCTCAGCCTGCTTGTGCTTGGTTACCTCCCTCCTGTTTCCAATTGAAACAGACCTTTTCTGTTGATCTTCAAAATTATCTTCAGCTTAAATTTGTTGCATTCCCAATATTTGTGGATTCTGTTGGTCCAGAGATAATTCAAAGGCTGGATTAGCTAATTAATCTGAGGGTTGTAGGAGATGCTCAGAAAGAACCATGTGTCCTCTCTGCCATCTTGGCTCCACTCCCAGAAGTTTTGCCTTGTTTCTTTTTAATGTTAAGTTTCATCATAATTTTTACACCCTCTTCTTTCACCCTCATCAAAAGGCTTCTTAATTCTCCTTAATTTTTTGCCATCAGAGTAGTATTATCTCTGCATTCAAAATTGTTGCTATTTAGCGTAGCAATATTAATTCCAGTGTTTGATTTGCCCAACCTCGCATTTTATATAATATAATTTGCATAAAAGTAATAAATAAGATCACAATATACAAGCTTATATTGTACTCCTTTCCTAATCTTAAACCTATCAGTTGTCCATGTTCAGTTCTAACTGTTGCTCTTGGCATGCATACAATTTCCTCCAAAGATAAATAAGATGATTCAGTACTCTCATCTCTTTGTGGACTTACCACATCTAAATGCTTTAGCATAATCATTAAGACAAAAGTAAATTTTTCCCCTGGAATTCTTTTGATTTCTCCATAATCCAATGAATGTTGATGATTTGGCTCTAATTCCCTACCTCTTTGAAAACTAGCCTGCTTTTCTGTAATTCTTGGCTCACATATTGCTGAAGCCAGCTTGTGGAATCTTAAGCATAACCTTTCTGGCATGTGAAATGAGTGCAGTTATTTAGTAATTTGAATGTTCTTAAGTATTGCCCCTCTTAAAGATTGAGACATAAACTGATCTTTTCTAATACAGTAGTCATTGTTGAGTTTTCCAAATCTGCTGACATATTGAATGAGTGAAGCACTATCAGCATTATCTTTAGGATTTTAAGCGGCTCATCTATAATTCCATGGCCTCCACTAGTCTTATTGTTTGCAATGCTCACTTAATTTCATTCTCCGGTATGTATGACTTTAGAGTAGTAACCATGCTATATTTGTTATCCATGATGTTAGGATCTTTCTTGTACATTATTCTGTATACTCTCACCACCTATTCTTACTCTCTTCTAGTTTTGTTAAGTATCTACCATTTTCTATCTTTTATCATGTCTATTTTTTCATGAAACATTCTTTTTATAACTAATTTTCTCAAAAACATTTCTTTTTTATATTGTCTTCCTCTCCTCCAGCTCCAGCTCCAGCTCCAGCTCCAGCTCCTCCTCCAGCTCCTCCTTGTCCTCCTCCTCCTCCTCCTCCTCCTTCTTCTTCTTCTTCTTTTCTTTCTTCTTCTCTCATTAAAAAAACCTGATCAGAAGGTTTTTTCTTGCTATTCCCTGGAAGTCTGCATTTAGTTGAATATAGCTTTCCCTTTACACTTCTTTTTTCCCTTTCCTTCTTTCCTTAGCTATTTATAAGCCTCATCAGACAGCCATTTTGTTTTCTCAGTCTTCTTTTTCTTGTTGTTGTGTTGCTAGTTCCTGTAAAATATTGTGTAGTTCTGTCCATAATTCTTCAAGCATTCTATCTATCAGATCTAATCCCTGAAATCTATTTTATCACTTTCACTTCACATTCATAAGGTATGTAATTTAGATTATAACTGCTTTCTTCAATTTGTCTGAATTTTGCAATAAGGTGTGTGTGTGTGTGTGTGTGTGTGTGTGTGTGTGAATTTCATACAAAATGCAAATAAAAAGTATATTAGGTAGATATAGGTCAGCCACAACATATAATCAATGAGAAACTATGAAATCCAGATCTATATGATATCACCAAGGAAGAATACAATAGGAAATGAAGATAGATTGATAGCATGATAAAAATTATAGGTAATTGTTACACAGTGGTACACTTGCAAAGTCAGGGAAGGTGAGGAAGTTCTCTAGCACATTGGATGAACTTTTGGAAAATCAGTGAGAAAATATAGACAAGAGTTATGCATGTTGTACAAGCATAATGTGTTGAGATCTGAAACACTGAGTAAGATGTTTCCAATTTGATGAAAAGATAAATTCATTTAAATACTTTAAATTTATTGTTTCAGATTTAATCTTCACAATCTTTATTTTTTAGATTTGAAAACTTTTAACAATAGATTTATATACAAGATGGGCAAAATGAAAACAGCGTTGCTTTTTTAAAATTGATATAGCTCACATATATACATGCATGTAAATATATATGTGTGCGTATATTTACAAGTACATATATATAGCATTTTACTTGTTTTATTCTATAAGGTATATAGTACAAATGTTGGTTTTAAAAATGATTTAATAAGTGAATAGGTAGTTAAGAAGGCATGTACTTGAAAATGGGATTTTAATTTCTGCATCATGGCTTGAAACCTAGGAATAACAGAGTCCTGGCAAATTACAAAATTCATTTCACAAAGTCTAGACTGAATGCATTTTACTGCTGCCTTGTAAATTTAACCAAAATTAATTTAAATAGAAAATAATAAACAAAGGAAAAAAAATGTCCACGATCATCCATCATTCTAAAGAGCACAGACAGTATCAACATTAGGAAAAATAAGTCATTAAGACACCTACAATTTCACTCTAGATAAAAACAAAAACCAAAAAAAGGAGGCAAGAGTAGTCCATATGTATGCTTGTGTTCATGTTTATTAAACACTAGAATACTGTGGTCATTGACTACAATGTATTCCGTATCTAATCTATTTCATTGGTCCACCACTATATTTCCTAGTATCAGATTACTTTTTATGAGTACTGCTTTGTAATTCGATTTCAGCTCTAATACAAACAGGCTATTTCTTTCATATTTTTTTCATTGATTCCCTTTATGTTTTTGATTTTTTTGTTCTTCTATATAAATTTTGTTACTATTCATTTTACCTCTGATAGATTCTCTTCCAGTCTCTTATCTTTACTCTAGGTGTCATTCTGCTTCAAATATGCATTTTGTCAGATTCTGGCTTTTAATTCACTCTGCTAACCACTTCTGTTTTATGGGTGAGTTCATCCCATTCACATTCACAGTTATCACTAATGTATATTTTCTCTCTTCCTATTTTCCCCCATTTATCCTTCTTTTTCTCTTTTTTACTCATTAAAATTATTTTGCTTCCATCCACCACACCCCAATTCAGCTCCTTTTTTCCATAAAACTTTTTTATTTCTTTGTAGTGTAAAATATTTTCTATACTCAATAGAGTGTATGTTATTCCCTCTTTGAACCAATTTGGATGAGAATAAGATTCAAGCATTGCCCACTATCTTCTTTGCACTTCCCCCACCATAGTAAAAATTCTTCCTTTTATATGTGATAATTTACAATTCTTCCATTCCCTTCCCCCTTTCCCAATATATCCTTTTTCACCCCTTAATTTTTTTAACCATCCCATCCCAGTCAACTTGTATCTTTTTTCCTTTCCTAGGTATCCTCCTTCCAACTATCCTAATAATAATAAAGGTCTTAAGGTTACAAGTACAATCTTCCCATGTAGGAAAGTAAACAGTTTAATATTTTTTAATCTTTCATGCCTTCTCTTTAATGCTTAACTTTTTATGCTTCTCTTGACACATACTTGAAAATCATCTTTTGAAAATTCACTTTTAGTCATTTCATCAGAAATACTTGAAAGTTCTCTGTTACATGAAACATCCATTTTTCATTGGAGAATTATACTCATTTTTTTCTGGTTAGCTGGTTCTTGGAATTCTGGCTTCTTTGCATTTTGGAATATCACATTTCAAGTCCTCTGATCCTTAATATGGAAGCTGGTAAATATTGCATTATGTTGATTCAAGGTATTTAAATTGTTTCTTTCTGGCCATATGTAATATTTTCTCTTTGATAGGGGTGCTCTGGAATTTGACTATAATATTTCTGGAAGTTTTCATTTTGGGATTTCTTTCAGGGGGTAATTGATAGATTCTTTCAATTCCTATTTTACTCTCCAGTTCTAGGCTATCAGAGAAGTTTTCCTTGATGATGTCTTGAAAGAAGATGTCTAGATCCTCTTCTTTTTTATCATACCTTCCATACCAATAATTGTTAGGTTATTTCTCCTTGATCTTTTTTTTCCAGGTCAGTTGTTTTTCCAATGAGATAGTCACATATTCTTCTAATTTTTCATTTTTGGGGGTTTTTTATTGTTTCTTGATGTTTCATGTAGTCATTCACTTCTACTTGCCTGATTCTAACTTCTAAGGAATATGCTTCAACAAATTTTTGTACCTCTTTTTGCATTGGGCCAGTTCTGCTTTTTAAGGAGTTTTCTTTAGTAGACTTTTGTACTTTTTTTTTCCCAAGCTGACGCTCATTGACTCTCATTTCATTATTGTCTTGGATCATTTTCATTTGTTTTCCTAATTTTTCTCTCCCTCTTTTATTTAATTTTAAAAATCATTTTTGAACTCTTCTAGAAATTCCTTTGGGGCCTGTGAGCAATTCACATTTTCTTTCTTCAAAACTTTGTAGGTGCTTCTATTTTGTTGTTGTTGGAGTTTTTGCCTTGATCTTCCCTGTCGCCATGGTAACTTTCTATGGTCAGGTTCCCTTTCTTTGCTGCTATTTATAATATATCTAATATTTCTTTTTTTTATTTAATAGCCCTTACAGCATTAACAATTGCCAAACCTCTTGTTCCAATTTTTCACCTCTTACCCCCCACCCCCTCCCCCAGATGGCAGGATGACCAGTAGATGTTAAATATATTAAAATATAAATTAGATACACAATAAGTATACATGACCAAACCGTTATTTTGCTGTACAAAAAGAATCAGACTCTGAAATATTGTACAATTAGCTTGTGAAGGAAATCAAAAATGCAGGTGGGCATAAATATAGGGATTGGGAATTCAATGTAATGGTTTTTAGTCATCACCCAGAGTTCTTTCTCTGGGCGTAGCTGGTTCAGTTCATTACTGCTCCATTGGAACTGATTTGGTTGATCTCATTGCTGAGGATGGCCAGGTCCATCTATATCTAATATTTCTAATCAGAGCTTCCCTTGAACTCACTCTCCAAAATCCTTAGACAACTCTCCCAACAAGAAAATGAGTTAACACTCATGTGGGGAGAAAAGAGGTAATTGCATTAGACAGTTCATAGGATTGAAGAAAGACTTGATTCAAATCAGAGGACAAAAAGGAATATTTAAATTTAAATTGTTGTTCATTTATTTTTCCAGCCTAATTCTTTACTTTTAGTTTTATGCTATACTTAGGTTCTGCTCATGAAGTAGGAGGGCACTGTCACAAGTTTCAGGTTTTTCATGCTGCCATTTTCAGGACTAGTTCTGAGGATCTTCAAGTTTTTGGTTTTTCCAAGGTGGTATGAACTAAGAAGACTAAGAAGGTAAGAAGATAGAAGACTAATATCCTAATTGGTATTTTTGTCTGTGAGTGACCACAAGCACTCTTCTCTGCCTGGGGTCTCTGGAACCTCTAGGGTTATTGTTTTAGTGATCCACTTCACCTTGGAACTGAGACCCAGAACCAAATATAGGTAATGCAAAAGAGTCCTATACTCAGCAAAGGATCCTCTATAATCTTCTTCTGGCCAATTGTCCTTCTCCCTTACCATCTGAGAGCCTCAGATGATTCAGTTCAATTGGATCAGATGCCATATTGATCAAGGGTTACCTAGTTGCTCTGTCGAAATCTCCTCGTTCATATTAATGAATAATGACAACTAACCTACTTAGTTGTCATTATTACTCCATATTTTTCAGCCCAAAAGAATTAATTACCTCTACATTCTTCCTGTTGTCAATTATTATCATTCCATCTACTCTGAATAGTAGATTCTAGTGTAGTCTCATTTTGATCATGCCTTTTTTTTGCAATATAACTAAAAATATAACTTTTTGTTATCCAAGCATTTCCTTGCTCTGAGTTTTAGCATTCATGACACTAGCTTTATAGTATCTTGTCACATTCACACTCATTCTGTTACCTATTTTTGCCTTTATCTTCTTATATAGCTTTCAAATCTCGAGATGCTTCCACTTTGAAAATTAACAATTCAGACAGCAAAGACCATAACATGACCAGGTAGGAAACATTATGAAAACAGTAGCATAAAACACAGTGGGGAGAAATAAAGATTGTGGAAAAAAAGGGAAAGAGAAGACAGGTTGTTGATGTGAGAAATGAGCAACAGATACAATAAGCTTTAAAGCTAGCAGAAAGTCATGGAAACTTTCAAACTTTGAAACTACTGATAAGGAAAGGGAAATCAGCCTTCAAAAATGAGAAAAGAATTAGACATAACTTCTCAAAGAGTCAAATTTTAAAAACAGAGATAGGAAATTCACAGACACACCTGGTTATAAGAGAAGAAAACAAACCAAGCTAGAGAGAATCATCAAGGGATCCAGTCTTCAATTATTTATTTATCTAAGATTGTAGGGATCTGTTATGTTACCTACAAGTATAAAATAATCACACAACAATTGAAGGTATATTTATTCTACTGCAGTCTATTGTACACCGCATCCAATGATAGTTTTAACCTTTAAAGAGCAAACGGGAAAAGAGAGGGGAGAAAGTTAGGAGCTACATTTAGATATTCTTCTGTAAAATGAATTGAAGAGGAAAAAGGCAAACCATTCCAATGTCTTTGCCAAGAAACCCCAAATGGAGTCATAAAGAGTCTCATATGACTGAAAATGACTGAACAACAACGTCAAAAAAATTAAGACACTAGGCATACTGTCCATGCCTCTTATTCCTCTTTTAGGTATTAAAGAATTAGGACAATTCTAAATTTTATACTTATCCTAAACTTGAAATGAAGACAGAAGCCAAACAGAACAAAACAAATAACTTTTTCATATTACAACCTTTATAATATTGAAGGAAAGATATGGTATCCCTCTCTAAGTCTTCTCTACTCCAGACAGTAAATACCCAATTCTGTCTACCCATCTTTAGAGGGTGTCATCATAACAATAGAATTAACAACATTTTAGTCAGAGGATCATAGCGTTAAATTAAGAGCTAGAAAGCTATTTAATCCTAATTCCTTGTTTTTCAAATAAGAAAACTGAGGTCCAGAGGGGTCAAGTCACATAGAAGTAGTAAAGGATAAAGGCATTTGAATAGAAGCCATTTGATCCAAATCCAGATTCTTCTTGCTGTACCATTCTGCCTCTCACTAGGGCCTACAGAACTACTATGAGGGTTTTGGTATATCTTTCCTGCACACTCCAGTAATGAGTTTGCTAAAAATGCCCCGTGATGGGTTTGTCTGTAGATCTTTTGGAGTAGGGAGATATTCTTGTGTGTAAGTCTTTTAAGTATTATCTCCACTTGAATTTGTATACATAGGTTTTCATTCAAATGCAAAAGGATTTCCTTCCTCATTCCTGAACTCTAAAGGCCTGATGCAACACTGAAGAATTAAATTTATATAAACTTAATTTATTTTTTTAAATCAACAGAATTTGTGCCTATCTGAGGATAAGATATTGCAGAACTTAAGTATCCATCAAAGACAGGGGGAAGGGAGAATCTTCCTGGTGTCACTATTCTACCATCCTCTCTAACAAAAAATCAAAACTTCTTTTTTTTAAATAAATTATAGGATTATCTCAATAGATGCAATTGATAAAATCCAACACCCATTCCTATTAAAAAATACTAGAGTGTATAGGAATAAATGGACTTTTCCTTAAAACAGTCAGTAGCATCTATTTAAAACCATCAGCAAACATCATATGTAATGGGGATAAACTTGAACCATTCCCAATAAGATCAGAGGTGAAACAAGGTTGTCCACTATCACCATTACTATTCAATACTGTTTTAGAAATGCTAGTTTTTGCAATAAGAGATGAAAAAGAGATTAAAGGAATTAGAGTAGATAATGTGGAAACCAAATTATCACTCTTTGCAGATGATATAACGGTATATTTAGAGAACCCCAGAGAATCAAGTAAAAAATTATTATAAATAATCCATAACTTTAGCAAAGTTGCAGGATATAAAATAAATCCTCATAAATTATCAGCATTTATATATATATATATATATATATATATATATCACTAACAAAATCCAACAGCAAGAGATACAAAGAGAAATTCCATTTAAAATAACTGTTGATTATATAAAATATTTGAGAATCTATCTGCTAAGGGAGGGTCAGGAACCATATGAGCAAAACTACAAAACACTTTCCACACAAATAAGTCAGATCTAAACAATTGGAGAATATTAAGTGCTCTTGGATAGGTCGAGTGAATATAATAAAGCTGACAATACTAACTAAACTAATCTATATATTCAGTGCTATACTAATCAAACTCTCAAGAAACTATTTTACTGACCTAGGAAAAATAACAACAAAATTCATCTGGAAGAACAAAAGGGCAAGAATTTCAAGGGAATTAATGAAAAAAAATCAAATGAAAGTGGCCTATCTATAGCAGATCTAAAACTGTATTATAAAGCAGCAGTCATCAAAACCATTTGGTACTGGCTAAGAAATAGACTAATTGAGCAGTAAAATAGCTTAATTTTATAGGATAAAATAGTCAATAACTAAAGCAATCTAGTGTTGGACAAACCCAAAGATCACAGCTTTTGGGATATGAATGCACTACAGAAATTGCTGGGAAAATTAGAACGTAGTATGGGAAAAAACAGGCATTAGCCCACACTTAATACCATATACCAAGGTAAGGTCTAAATAGATTCATGATCTAGGCATAAAGGATGATATTTGTAAATAAATTAGAAGAACATAAGATAGTTTACTTTCAGATCTGTGGAGGAGGAAGAAATTAGTGACCAAAGAAGAGCTAGAGATCATTATTGATCACAAAATAAATAATTTTGATTATATTAAGTTAAGAACATTTTGTATACAAAACTAATACAGACAAGGTTAGGAGAAAAGCAATAAAATGGGAAAACATTTTTACATTCAAAGTTTCTGATAAAGGCCTCATTTTAAAAATATAGAGAGAATTGACTCAAATTAATAAGAAATCAAGCCATACTCCAATTGATTTCAGATGAAAAAATTGAAACTATTTCTAGTCATATGAAAAGATGCTCCAAATCACTATTGATCAGACAAATGCAAATTAGGACAACTCTGAGATACCACTACACACCTCTCAGATTGGCTAAGATGACAGGAAAAGATAATGACAAATGTTGGAGGGGATGTGGGAAAACTGGGACACTGATACATCGCTGGTGGAGCTGTGAACGAATCTAACCATTCAGGAGAGCAGTTTGGAACTATGTTCAAAAAGTTATAAAACTGCGCATACCCTTTGACCCAGCAGTGTTACTACTGGGATTATAAGCCAAAGAGATCTTAAAGGAGGGAAAGGGACCCACATGTGCAAAAGTGTTTGTGGTAGTGCTCTTTGTAATGACAAGAAATTGGAAACTGAGTGGATGCCCATCAATTAGAGAATAGCTGGATAAATTATGGTATATGAATGTTATGAAATATTATTGTTGTGCAAGACATGACCAACAAGATGATTTCAGAGAGGGCTGGAGAGACTTACACAAACTTATGCTAAATGAAATGAGCAGAACCAAGAGATCATTGTACATGGCAGCAACAAGACTATTCAATGATCAATTCTGATGCATGTGGCTCTCTTCAACAATGAATTGATTCAGAGCAGTTCCAATTGTTCAGTAACGAAGACAGCCATATATACCCAGGGAGAAGCCTCTGGAACTGAGTATGGAATATAACATAGTATTTTTACTTTTTCTGTTGTTGTTTGCTTGCATTTTTGTTTTCCTTCTCAGTTTTTTTCCTAGATCCAATTTTTCTTATGCAGCAAGATAACTCTATGGTTATGTATACATGTATTGGATTTAACATATATTTTAGCATGTATTGACATACCTACCATCTAGAGCAGGGGGTGGGGGAAATGAGGGGAAAAATTGGAACAGAAGGTTTTGCAAGGGTCAATGTTGAAAAATTATCTATGTATGTATTTTGTAAATAAAAAACTATAATAAAAACAAAAATAAAAATAAATTATAGAAAAAGTCACTTTATTTTCCAAGGCTATCATTTCTTTATTTATAAAATTAAGGGGATCCAAGCTAGATGTTCTTTGAGGTCTCTCCCAGCTTTATATAATATATAAAATCTAAAAGCTACCTACAAGTTAGGTGACAAAAAGGTATGTAGCATTGGACACTACTTTTTTCTTAATATAACCTAACACTTCAATAGTTTATGGGCAGGGGGGTGACTATGTACCATATATTGAGTTTGTAATCCAATAAAATCCCTACATCTTTTTTTAGACAAATTATTGCCTCCTCCATCTTATACCTGAGAGGTTTGGTGAGTTTTTTCTTAACTCAAGTGATAAAATTTATAGTTATCCTAATTAAAGTTCAATTTCTTAGGCTCAATATTCTAGCCTATCAAATTAAGCCAATTTGCTATCAATCTCTCTTAGCTTTGTGGAATCTGAGAATTTTTATAAGAATGCTGACTATGGTTTTAAGGAAGGTATTGCCCAAAACGTTGAACAATATAGATCTTTGAGACATGCCATAAGACACCTCCTTCTATGTTGATATGACCCACGCATGAGTAATAAGTAGCCATCTCATTCAATCTGGTCAAAATCCACTTAATTATATCATCATTCAGCCTACATTATATTTAAATATAAATAAACTATATCTATAGTATTCCTTTTACATCCTACTGCTATCATTCTATACCTTTGTGGATTCTATGATTCTCCTTGCTATTCTTAGCACATGCATTCCTTCTAATTCCAGTCATCTTAATCCCTGAATTTTATCTCTTCTCATCTCTCCCTTTTAGGTTTTTTTAGAATACCAACTAAAATTGAACTTTCTAACAGGCACCCTTTACCAATCTCCTTTAATACTATTGTCTTCTCTCAGTTATCTCCAAGTTATTGTGCAGATATTTTGTTTGTATACAGTAGTTTTCTTGTCACCTTTTCCCAGTAGACTGTTGGCACCTAAAGAAAAAAGGGTGGTTTTTTTTTTGTTTATATTTTTTTTCTTTTGTCTTTCTTTATATCCTCCAGAACTTAACCAGCCTGACACATAACAGAGGCTTAACAAGTACTTTTTGTCTGACTGGCTAACCCAGTAGCCTAATTATTTTATCAAAAAAGAAAGTGAGGGGCAGCTAGTAGTAGGAGAGATTAAATCAGCATAATTGGGCTTCTCTGGACCTATAGTTTTTATCATCTCTAACAGAGGCTCAGTCATCACATACTATTTGCTAGTTTATTTAGTGCCCAGGGATATATTTCTTCTAGGATGATTAATTTACAGTTGTCTTAGACAGCAAAGGGTATATACCCTTTGCATTATCTTGTGTTTTAGGTATCTAAGTCACTCTCCATTTAACCAGTACAATGAATTTAGATAAGAACATTCATCTGATGCTTTGTGCAAATCAAATTAAAGTGACTACACTCCATGACTGTCTGCCTATCAAGATATCTGGTAGGGTATGAAAGAAACTTCTCATTATGATACATATTCTGGTATCATATACTATATTTTGTTACCATGTTGCTCCACCATTCTCACCTGTTGCTCTATGTTCTTTTTTATTTCTCAAAACCCAATCTTGGTAGATAGAAGAGATAAAGGTATGAGACTTGAAATCAAGATTTTATATTATCAAAAATGAGGATTGCTTCTTATATCCAAACTAGATAGAAATTTAACTCTAGATAAATAAGTGATTATTGACTGACCCCAGTTAAAGGGAAATCCTTCCCTAAAGGAAGAATTCAGCACTAACTATATTGAATCAGCAAAAGTTTTTTTGGGGGGAAAATTAATCAGCAGTAGTCATAAAGTTATAAAGTTTTGAGCATTTAGCATGAGTACATTCCTGAGGAAAGTTTAGTTGTTGCCTGTTGTTTCGGGTTTTTTTTTTTTTTTTTTAGCTCTCAATTCAGACTGCCTGAATTAATAGAGATTGCTCCCCATCCCCTTTTGGGGAAATAGAGCACCTATAAAATATCATTTGAGACATAGGAAAATCTTTGTCAAGTGAGCAATGAGTACTTCACTGTCCAGAGAATCAATTTTGTAATCACTCCACTATGAAAATCAAGATCATTATTTTGATTGGGCAAATACACTTGAAAGGCACAAAAGATTGTATCAGTAACAATTTTTATTTGCATAAAATATGGTTTCAGCACAAAACCATTCAGGTGTAGCACTGTTCACTACCAGAAATGCAATTCAGTGTGAGCTGTTTCCTAAAGGAAAAGTACATGTGAGAATTTAGATTATTTTGTCTAGCACAGCTGCTGCTTGTACTGCAAAAAAGAGAGCTGCAGCTGATGACAAGGTAGTATGGAACTTGACACCTCAGTTGGCATACATCCAAGAATGCAGAATGTTTTAGCCGGTCTATGGCATGTGATACATTTCTTAATTGTTGATAACATATAATTAGGACAATCTAAACCTAGTTTAATGAATGCAATAAGTTAAACTGAAGTACTTCACTATACTTGGAGAGACTTTGTTAGTCTTGGAGCATGAAACTGCAGAATAACATTTTATAAACAGTACAAAATGGAATCTTCCCTTTACAAACTATCAGCCTAGAATTATGGCTGACACCCTAAGCCACAGTACAAATTCTGTGCACTGTATAAACGTCAACTGATATTCATGGCCAAAGGGCCTAAAATAAATTTTCCCCTTGAAGATTTTAAAGGTAAGTTTTACATGAAGAACTTGAGCACATAAAAAATGACTGTGTAATAGGGCTGTTAAATCAGCTATCAACCTCATTTATTTTGTCAAACTTCTTTCTAAAATGATCACAGTTCAAGCTGCTACAGCACAGTTCATGTTATTGTGTCTATGTTTGTATGCATGTGTGTGTAAATGTCTCTTTATGTCTCCACATCTGTGTGTCTGTCTCCTCATTCCTCTTTTTAAAAGAGAATGGTTTCCTTTTAAAAATGAATTGACAGGGATGGAGAAAAAAAAAACACCTTTTGTTAATAGTTTAAATAAAAGTGATCTTTTCACACTCAGAGACCACTAACCTATAAGTTTTGGAAAAAACAAAAGTCCCTGAAAATGCCTTTGAAAGGCGCCCCTTTCCCAAGAAAGAGTTCAGTTTGAATGACCCTATCTTATATACAATAAAATATTTTTCATAATAAAAATTCTCTAGATATAAATAAGAGAAGAAATAAAGTCCTGCCAAAAGCTTTCCAGCTTAGTACATAAAAATATAAAATAGATGTGTGGATATATAAGTATATCCATATATGTATATACATATATATGTGTTATACATATGTATAAGTATACATAGGAATTATATGAATGTATGTATAGTGGATACATGTGTACACCTGTGCATATTAACATACCGATATTTTAAAAGAAGAAAGCTGTGTTTATTCATCATATGCTTTCTGGAGGGTTTTTTTCTTCTTTAAATTTGTTCTAATGTTATCAGAATTGATTTTTAGTCCCAGTGATCCCAGAGGAACTGTCTTGAGTGAAGCTCTTATCGGGGAACTGTAATGAAGCATCAGCTTGCAAAGCTGTTACTATGGAGCTCACATATCTGAAGAAAATTTTTAGTGGAAATAAAATTCCAAAGCACTAAATTTAGAGGTATTTCATTTCCTAGTAAGAGGTATAAAAATAGTACTACTAGATACAGTTTAAATTCCAAAGGGGAGATATTTATTCTTGTACGATGCTCAACCAAGTACTGCTGGCAATGCCAGTTCCTTTCCATGGACTTTTAAACAAATTAAGAATCATGTTAACTAACTCCCTGGTTAGGTCCCAGGAGGACAATACTTAACAAGTGATAAAAATAAAAGAAGAGTGCACTCATTTTTACATTAATGTCACTTTCACAGAAATAAGTCTGACAAGAAGAATTGTTTGAAAGTTAACTATTTTATTTAAGAAATACCTTTGAACAAGGGGGGATAATCCTCTTGGGCAAAAATTCCATAACTATTTTTAGATACCAAGTTGTGTACTATATCACAGAGGGCAACAGGAGCTAAAATGGCAAATTCTGCTTCCTATTATTTTTGAAAATGAGCCAATGATGCCCCAGTTTGCTTGAGAGCCTAGGTTTAAGCCATCTATTCCAATAAAGAAAATATGATTTACTGAAAACCAGAAGAAAATATGCTCCCTACCTTAAAATAATATATATATATATATATACAAATGTCTACCAATCAACTCCTAAACCATTAGAGGGGTCCCACTTAAAAATTTGCCTGTTTAAAATAAATTTTTTTCTTATAAATTCTGCTTCCCCAACCAATTGAACTATGAGCAAAATATACTCCAAAAAAGATTAAATACTTTTGACTATTGAATTCATGGAGAGGTAACTGAACTAAAAATTTGCTTAATGGCATCATCACATGTGATATTACTTTTAACTTTTTGGTTTCACAAATAAAAGAAGGAACTAGACATCATTTAAGAAGCTCATGAATAAAAGACCAATACCTCTGTGTGATGAAAGGGGAGCATGTAATTCCTGAGTGATAGCAAAAAGAAATAGCACTGCCCTAAATATTCCATTAATTATCTGTAGTTTTATATCTGGATTTGAAAAAAAAAAGTAGAGTTAAATAGTATTAGATTTGGGGAAATATGCATCTAAGAATGAGATTTCTGAGCTTGTACAACTCAGTATTTAAAGGAAAGGAGAGTTAATAATATGATAACATACCGATTTTATGCATTAGGTACTATTGCATATAATATGTTAAATATGCATTTTTCAGTCCCTCAAGGGGCATTTTGAGATTCCTCCATAAGTCCCTCTTTTTTACTAACACAAGCAGAACTCTTTTTTAAAATAATAGCTTTTTATTTTCAAAATACATACAAAGATAGTTTTCAATATTCACCCTTGCAAAACCTTGTGCCAGAACTCATTTTTAAAAATAAATAAATGGCAATCATATTTTCAGTGGCCCTTTCAAGAAATCTGAGCTTCTCACATGTTTCTTTTCAGAATACATCTCTAGGGAAGGTGTTGGTACAATTATTAATCCCTAGGATATCAAGACTCAAGGCACACCTCACAGCACAATATGAACACTTCTGGCTCCATACTCTTTTGCACATAAACCAAGAAGTAAATTCAAATGTATTCTAGTTGCTAGTCCCCACCCACTATCAAGGACTTATTTATTTCTACTTGTAAAAAGTACTGCCTTCCCCAGAGAATTCATAATGAATTTCTAGGTACTCTATATCTATTATTGTTACCATGTTGTGATTTTCACATCTACTTGGCAAAGGTCACAATATATAACAAAATAAGCCCTGAGAAAAAGGGCTAAAGGATGCAAATTTATTTTTGCTTTCACATAGTCTAAAATTCAGTATTCATCAAATGTATTTTTAGGTGTGCTTTTTTTTTCTGACAACACACTTGGAAAGCAACTTTACAAGTTTAAGATGACTTGGCAGCCTCCACAATCAAAATTGTCCCGATTTTAATTCTTTATTTGTTGATTTTTTTTTTAAATGGGAGGTATGTACCCATTTTTCTATCAATATAACCAATAATGATTACTTTAAAAAAATTTTTTTTTGTAATATACTGAATGAAATCTTTTTGTTTCCCTCCGGCATTTTCTTTGTCCAAAACCTTTTTCTTATGAAAAAAAAAAAAAAACAGAACAGCAAAACAAATAACAAGTACAAAGAAATAAAATTTACTTAGAAGAAAGAATGTTCTTTCAAGTAAATTTCAGAAATCTTATACTTTCTAATGTACATAAATGATATAGTGAGCTGCACTGATCTCTCAAAATCATGTATTTCTAAGTAAGCAAAATGAAATGAAAAATAAGATAAAAATCCAGGGAATTCCGGAATAGACAGAAGTTATTCTCTTTTGTCTCTTACTAACCCCAAACATGCAAGTGCATGTGCACACACACACACACACACAATCTATCAGCCCCATTACAAGTACCATCATTATTGGGCTTCTGGCTTTTTTATCCTGATTGTCCAGACTAGCTATTTATATTAATCATATTCAATATTTGATCACTAATATCACCACTTTTGTTTTCCTGGCCTAACTCATAAGCATGTATTTTTTATCTAACATTTTTCTAGATTAAAGAATCACAAAATACAAAAGCTAGAAAAGACCTACTGCTTATTTTGTCTTTAGAAAAATAAAATTGCAATCATTTTTAAAGCAAGGACCTATGTCTCATTTCCCCTTATATTTATTACCCCTTTATTGATCAGTTTCTTGAACATCAAACAAAAATTCAACCGGTAAAGAATTACAGAAAATTAGAAGTCTGGTAAAGTCTTATCATTAAGTGCCTCGTAGTAAGATATGAAAGAAATAATCAACCCAAAAAGAAAGTACTATGGAAATATTTGAAAAAAAAGAAGAAAATTAGAATATAGCTAACAATGTAGAATAGGGTTTTTAAATACTCTGTATACCATGTGTATTTTATTCATAATTTAGGACAATTTTTTTAAGCACAGGACTTTAAACTAGAAGGGATCCCCTCAATATAACCCCTTCATTTTATAAATAAGTGATCTTGCCAAGGTTATAATACTAATGATTTAAAGAAGGAGGCTCATCTAATGGCAAACCAAGAACTCATTTTACTCTCTCCATATAGTAATTTCACATATATTTAAGTGTCTTCCACAGCATTAAATACAAGTTACTCTCTCCACTGGACTGGATTCTCTATTTCACATAGGAAAATAAATGTTTCCTTGACACACAAGGAAAAGAAATGTCTGAATTCAATCCCAAGATCTCCTGCTTTTGAGGAGAAGGGAAGAGGGAGGTAGATATTTCCAAGAACTTCATTCTCCCTTAAACCATTATCAGTTCCAAAAGGACTTTACCCAAATGGATGTTTATGTGAACAAAGAAATTACTACATAGCAATTAAATAAATCCCAATGATGGACTTGGTATTCAGGAAGACCCAAATTCAAATTCTATCTCAGACTCTTACTGGGTTATCACATAGTTATTTAGAAAAAGTGCATATTATCAGAATTAATGTTTTATTAAAAATTGCATTGACAAAATATATTTTTAGCATTTTCTAGAGAAAAAATTACAAATTTTGGTGGTTTTAGGAACCTAAGCTTCTATTTCCCATAAGTTCAATGTATCAACACTCACAGTTTTTTTTTTTTTTTTTTTGCATCATTTTCTAGGAACAATCCATGCAAAAGTTGAAGATTGTTTGTATATAGAATCATAAAATCTTGGGCCTAGAGTAAATGGATTTTGTAATCACTGAGTTTGACTTCTTCATTTTACACATTTTATTTTATTATTTTTTTAATTAATCTCAAATTCTTTTCTCTCCTCTATTCACTCCTTTTTTTAAAAAAAAAAAGCTTTTTTATTTTCAAAGCATATACATGGTTTTTAACATTCACCCTTGAAAAACCTTGTATTTCTAATTTTTTCTCCCTCCCTTTCCCCACTCCTTCCTTAGATGCCATGTAATCCAATACATATTAAAAATGCAATTCTTCCATACATATTTCCACAATTATGATGCTGCACAAGAAAAATCAGATCAAAAAGGGAAAAATGAGAAAGAAAACAAAATGCAAGCAAACAGCAATAAAAAAGAGTGAAAATACTATGTTATGATGCACACTCAGTTCCCACAGTCCTCTCTCTGGATGCAGATGGTTCTCTTTGTCATAAGACTTTTGGAACTGGGCCTGAATAATCCCCCTATTGAAAAGAGCCACATCTATCAGAATTGGTCATTATATAATCTTCTTGTTGCTATGACCAATGATCTCTTGGCTCTACTCACTTCACTCAGCATCAGTTTCTGTAAATCTCCCCAGGCATCTCTAAAATCATCCTACTGATGGTTTCTTACAGAAAAATAATTCATGTATCATTATTCAGCCATTCTCCAACTGATGGACATCCACTCAGTTTCCAATTTCTTGCCACTACAAAAAGGGCTGTCACAAATATTTTTGCACATGTGGATCCCTTTCCCTCCAAGATTTCTTTGGGATATAGGCCCAAAAGAAACACTGCTGGTTCAAAGGGTATGCACAGTTTGATAGCCCTTTGGATATAGTTCCAAATTGCTCTCCAGAATGGTTGGATCACTTCACAACTCTAACAACAATGTGTTAGTGTCCCAGTTTTCCCACATCCCCTCCAATATTTATTATTATCTTTTCCTGTCATGAAAGCCAATCTGAGAGGTATAGTGATACCTCCGAGATGTCTTAATTTAATTTCTCTGATGAATAATGAATTAGACCCTTTTTCATATGACTAGAAATGGCTTTAATTTCTTCATCTGAAAATTGTCTGTTCATATTCTTTGACCATTTATCAATTGTAAAATGGTTTGTATTCTTATAAATCTGAGTCAGTTCTCTATATACTTTAGAAATGAGGCCTTATCAGAGCCTTTGGATATAAAGATTTTTCCCAGTTTACTACTTCACTTATAATCTTGTCTGCATTGTTTTTATTTATACAAAAACTTTTTAAATTAATGTAATCAAAATTATCCATTTTGCATTTCATAATGTTCCTTAGTTCTTCTTTGGCTACGAATTCCTTCCTTCTCCACAGATCTGAGAGGTAGACTATGCTTTGTTCTTCTAATTTGTTTACAGGATCACTCTTTATGATTTTAGACATTTTAGCTGAAACCCTGATAGGTTAAATAATTTATCTGGCAAAGTCATAGATATAATTAGTGGCAGAGTTAGAATGAGAACACAGTTTTTCTGATCTCCAATCCAGTTGATTTTCCCTTATTGATTGATTTATTAATTTTAGTCATTCAGAAACTATGTCCCAGAAGAAAGGGCTATTATGCTCTCTATACCATCTTTTCTCAGACTCATTTTAATGTAATGCCATATCCTACATTATTATTACCAAATGTTGATATGGTGGAGGGTGAAAATTATGGCAGCCATATATTATAGAAAGAAGGAGGACATTTAGTATTTGTTCAGAGATTTTTGTATTTCATTTATATTTTACTTATAGAGTTCAAGATAATGTGTAAACATGCAATATAATTGGCATTAGGTACTACTAGTGCAAAAAAATTTCCTCAACCAATGAAAGTTGGCACCTTCTCTGAAACCTAGAGTCTTAAGGAACTGCCTAGAGAATGCAAAGGGCATTGATTTGCCGGGGGTCACATGAATTATGCCCTTATTAGGCCTTAGACCCAAGTCTTCCTTGTTCTAAGGTCAGCTGTATCTGGCTATGTTGCTATCTCATTTATAATTAAAAGATTTTCAAAATAGAATATACAAAGGCTTTTGTAAAATCCCAGTGCTGTTTTAAAAATTAAATTTATTAGTGACTTTAAACTTTTATGACTTGGTATAGGTCTGATTGATATAATCTATAAAAAATTTAAAAGCAAATTTATTTTTCTTATGATTAATAAGGACTTCAGTTCTGTTAGTCACAGGCTCCAAGCTTTCATTTGTCATAGGATCTAACAGAAAGGGAAAGGAAGTATATCTATGATTTCACTGGAATAGGAAACTCCCAAGTGAGGAGACTCTACCAATACAGGACTGCATCTTAATAATTACATAAAGTTGCTTAGAATACTGGGTTATGACTTGCCTAGAATCACACTTTAAAGAGCCAGCATGGGCCATAAGTGGAACAAGAACATCTCTCTCTCTCTCTCTCTCTCTCTCTATATATATATATATATATATATATATATATATATACACACACACACACACACACACACACACACACCATATAGGCTTTCTCCTAAGAATATCATCCAGGGCATGTCATGGCATCCCCTCCATGATGATGCCATGATCCTCTTCAACAATGAATGACAGAATGATTGGGTGAAGCAGCAAATTATAGATACAATTAATAATTTCACTCAAGATAATGACAATGATGAGACATCATACCAAAATTTGTGGGATGCAGCCAAAAGCGGTAATAAGAGGGAATTTTATATCCTTAGAGGCTTACTTGAATAAAACAGAGAAAGAAAAGATTAATGAATTGGGCTTGCAACTAAAAAAACTAAAAAAAGACCAAATTAAAAACCCCCAATCAAATACTAAATTGGAAATTCTAAAATTAAAAGGAGAAATTAAAAATATTGAAAGTAAAAAAACTATTGAACTAATTAATAAAACTAAGAGTTGGTTCTTATGAAAAAGCCAATAAAATAGATAAGCCTTTGGTAAATCTGATTAGAAAAAGGAGGGAGGAAAATGAAATTAGTAGTCTTAAAAATGAAAAGGGAGAACTTTCCACCAATGAAGAGGAAATTAGAGAAATAATAAGGAGTTATTTTGCTCAACTTTATGCCAATAAATTTGATAACCTAAGTGAAATGGATGACTACCTCCAAAAATACAGACTTCCCAGACTAACAGAGGAAGAAGTAAATTGCTTGAATAGTCCCATTTCAGAAAAAGAAATAGAACAGGCAATTAAACAACTCCCTAAGAAAAAATCCCCAGGACCAGATGGATTTACATGTGAATTTTACCAAACATTTAAAGAACAATTGGCCCCAATGCTATATAAATTATTTGATAAAATAGGGAATGAAGGAGTCCTACCAAATTCCTTCTATGACACAGACATGGTACTGATACCTAAACCAGGTAGGCTGAAAACAGAGAAAGAAAATTATAGACCAATCTCCCTAATGAATATTGATGCTAAAATCTTAAATAAGATATTAGCAAAAAGACTACAGAAAATCATCTCCAAGATAATACACTATGATCAAGTAGGATTTATACCAGGAATGCAGGGCTGGTTCAATATTAGGAAAACTATCAATATAATTGGCCATGTTAATAACCAAATTAACAAAAACCATATGATCATCTCAATAGATGCAGAAAAAGCATTTGATAAAATCCAACATCCATTCCTATTAAAAACACTTGAGAGTATAGGAATAAATGGACTTTTCCTTAAAATAATCAGCAGCATCTATTTAAAACCATCAGTAAGCATCATATGTAATGGAGACAAACTGCAACCATTCCCAATAAGATCTGGAGTGAAACAAGGTTGCCCACTATCACCGTTACTATTTAATATTGTATTAGAAACGCTAGCTATAGCAATAAGAGCTGAGAAAGAGATTAAAGGAATAAGAATAGGCAATGAGGAAGCCAAATTATCACTCTTTGCCGATGACATGATGGTATACTTAGAGAACCCCAGAGATTCTGCTAAAAAGTTATTAGAAATAATCCACAACTTTAGCAAAGTTGCTGGTTATAAAATAAACCCACATAAGTCATCAGCATTCTTATATATCACTAACAAAATCCAACAGTCAGAGTTACAAAGAGAAATTCCATTTAAAGTAACTACTGATAATATAAAATATTTAGGAATCTATCTGCCAAGGGAAAATCAGAAACTTTATGAGCAAAATTACAGACCACTTTTCACACAAATTAAGTCTGATCTAACCAATTGGAAAAATATTAAATGCTCTTGGATAGGGCGAGCAAATATAATAAAGATGACAATATTACCTAAACTAATCTATTTATTTAGCGCTATACCAATCAGACTCCCAAAAAACTATTTTAATGACCTAGAAAAAATAACAACAAAGTTCATATGGAAAAACAAAAGGTCAAGAATTTCAAGGGAATTAATGAAAAAAAAATCAAATGATGGTGGCTTAGCTGTACCAGATCTAAAATTATATTATAGAGCAGCAGTTACCAAAACTATTTGGTATTGGCTAAGGAATAGATTAGTTGATCAGTGGAATAGATTAGGTTCAAGGGATAAAACAGTCAACAAATATAGCAACCTAGTCTTTGACAAACCCAAAGATCCCAGCTTTTGGGATAAGAACTTACTGTTTGATAAAAATTGCTGGGAAAATTGGAAACTAATATGGCAGAAACTAGGCATTGATCCATACTTAACGCCGTACACCAAGATAAGGTCAAAATGGGTTCATGACCTAGGCATAAAGAATGAAATTATTAATAAATTAGAGGAACATAGGATAGTTTACCTCTCAGACCTGTGGAAGGGGAAGGTCTTTATGACCAAAGCAGAACTAGAGATCATTACTGATCACAAAATAGAAAATTTCGATTATACCAAACTGAAAAGTTTTTGTACAAACAAAACTAATGCAGACAAGATTAGAAGGGAAGCAATAAACTGGGAAAATATTTTTACAGTCAAAGGTTCTGATAAAGGCCTCATTTCCAAAATATATAGAGAATTAACTCTAATTTATAAAAAATCAAGCCATTCTCCAATTGAAAAATGGTCAAAGGATATGAACAGACAATTCTCAGATGAAGAAATTGAAACTATTTCTAGTCATATGAAAAGATGCTCCAAGTCATTATTAATCAGAGAAATGCAAATTAAGACAACTCTAAGATACCACTACACACCTGTCAGATTGGCTAAGATGACAGGAAAAAATAATGATGATTGTTGGAGGGGATGTGGGAAAACTGGGACATTGATTCATTGTTGGTGGAGTTGTGAACGAATCCAACCATTTTGGAGAGTAGTTTGGAACTATGCTCAAAAAGTTATCAAACTGTGCATACCCTTTGATCCAGCAGTGTTACTACTGGGATTATATCCCAAAGAGATTATAAAGAAGGGAAAGGGACCTGTATGTGCACGAATGTTTGTGGCAGCCCTTTTTGTAGTGGCTAGAAACTGGAAACTGAATGGATGTCCATCAGTTGGAGAATGGCTGAATAAATTGTGGTATATGAATATTATGGAATATTACTGTTCTGTAAGAAATGACCAACAGGATGATTTCAGAAAGGCCTGGAGAGACTTACACGAACTGATGCTGAGTGAAATGAGCAGGACCAGGAGATCATTATATACTTCAACAACAATACTATATGATGACCAGTTCTGATGGACCAGGCCATCCTCAGCAACGAGATCAACCAAATCATTTCTAATGGAGCAGTAATGAACTGAACTAGCTATGCCCAGAAAAAGAACTCTGGGAGATGACTAAAAACCATTACATTGAATTCCCAATCCCTATATTTATGCACACCTGCATTTTTGATTTCCTTCACAAGCTAATTGTACAATATTTCAGAGTCTGATTCTTTTTGTACAGCAAAATAACGTTTTGGTCATGTATACTTATTGTGTATCTAATTTATATTTTAATATATTTAACATCTACTGGTCATCCTGCCATTTAGGGGAGGGGGTGGGGGGGTAAGAGGTGAAAAATTGGAACAAGAGGTTTGGCAATTGTTAATGCTGTAAAGTTACCCATACATATAACCTGTAAATAAAAGGCTATTAAATAAAAAAAAAATGAAAAAAAAAAAAAAACAATGAATGACAAACAACAACAATAGCAATAATCATATATAGTTCTATAAATAGGATATGAATTGTGAGCAATTATAAAGAGTAGTTGTTCTAACTTTTTATACATTTACCACCAAATATCCTTTACAAATTCTATCATCTGTAAACTAAAGGTTATACTGTATTAAAATGATTTAAATTACTAGAATTAAAAACACAGAGGAACATTTTGAAAGTTCTATGGCTAATGTAGTTGAAATAAAGAGTGATAAGTTAGAAATATATGAAACAAAATAATATCTAATCCCCATTCAAGTTAGATTAGATTTTACTTAATAGCAATGAAACTGTCCTTGATGCTTCAATTGGCTAAAACCGTGACATTTAGGTAACTTTCCATTTACATAAAAGGTAACTTAAGAGCCCACTGGCTTCTATTCTTGACACAACCCTTCTGACCAAAGCCAGTATGGTAAATTCAGAGACAGAGAAGCTCTATTCAAATAAATCAATGCTGTATCTTCCCTGCATGAACTTGGGCAAGTCATTTAACTTACTCAATTTCCCCTTTCCTAAAATAAAATAATAATAATAGTATCCACCTTTCTGAGCTTGTGAGGACTAAATGAGAAAATGTTTGTAGGGTAGCATACCTTTTGTACTTTAGATCTAAGGCATCAAACCAGTCTGACCTCCAACAAGATGACTGGATTTGATTAAAATTATCTATTAGGATGGGATAATTTTTACTAAGATTTGGAAAAGAAAACATCCTTGAAGTATCTCTAATAGTTTACACATTTGACAAGAACTTAAATCATTTCAAAAATACTCTACTGTCATTAAGGCCATGAATGGAAGGGTCCTGTGTAAATGTATGTCAATCATGGGGGGGGGATTTCTTGCTGCCCACCACCAGCCCACCCTTGCCATTCAATATGGGTTTCAAAGCTTTGGCTTTGCCCTTCCTAGGGGGAGGGGAAAAGGGAGGGAACAGTCAATGGGTAACTGGCCTCTTTGAATCATAACAGAATCACCCACAATGAGTCCCTGGAATGTAGCCATTGCATCAACATCAGGGTAATGGAACATAACTCCTTCGAGGTAGACATAGGATAGCTAAGCGGTTCCTGTAAGAGGAACCAAAGTGAAATAAGTGACTGCAAGGAGGGTGGGCAGAAGAAATGCCTTTCAGAAAACCCTAAAAGCAAAACTTCTAGCAATGCAGTATTGTTTTGAAATGCCAGGAAACCACAGCAGCAAACAAACCAACTGGGCATGTAGCAGCCCAAAATAGGGTGGCTTCCATTCTCTACCCCCTAAGTCTGCATAAACCTGTCACAGAGGGCCTGTAAGAGGCTCCATGGGGATGTGGAAAATAACTGCTGTCACAGCAGAAATAGCTTGGCTCAGTCTTAGAGGCTGCTTTGCTCAGGTTCTTTCAGGAATTAAACGTAAGCAGAGCAAAGCTTGGGCACAGACTTTCACAGGGCATGCGAGCTGCAGGGTTGTAGAGGCATATTCTCCAGCTAAGTGCACCCCTGCATTGGCTTTCTCTACATCCAGGAAAAAGGTCCATTGAAAGTCCCAAATCTGATAACTGCTTGCAGAGCAAGGTGCTCCTTTGGGTTTCATGCTTCCTTTTGCTCTTCTAGAAAATTGTAAAAGGGAAAGTTTCTAGGTGTGGTAATTTGAAATGAAGGGGATAAGGTTCATATGAGGGAGGCAGAAACATTCATCTGGGTGACACAGGTAGAGTGCAGGGCTTGGAGCCAGAACTCATCTTCCTGAGTTCTAATCTAGCCTTAGTACTGATTCCAGTGTGAGCCTGGATAAGTCACTTACCCCCTTTGCTTGAGTTTCCTCAGCAGCAAAATGAATTGAAACAAGATTCCAGTATTTATGCTAAGAAAACACCATAATGGTTCAATAAAAACAACCATCACTATCAAAGATTCGTTTTCTTGCTCAAATAGGAGGATCAGACATCTGGATTATAATCTTGCAATTTGTTCTCTATCCAACATATTTTTGAAATTAAGAAAAAAAAAACTAAAATCCAGGAATCCTAGAACAGCATTTTAAAGGAATACATACCCAAATAAGAAATCAAAAAAATATATAATTTGAAATATTTTTATCAGTCTGGGATATGACATTGTCTTTTAATAAAATCTTGCATTTAGTAATATATTATAGTGGATAATTTGACAGCAAAGTTCAAGCATAGACACTCACATCTATATCAAACCATGAACACAGCAGTAGTGAATAGATATATCGCATACAAATATTGACACGATTCTTTTGAAATTGCCATTCTATGGCACACTTTTCCAACTGATAATAGTTTTTGTTATTGCTTAACATTCAAAAAATAAAATGAGAACAAACATTTTCAAACAAGCCCATTTTCAAAATGAATAGGAAAAATGCTTTTTAGATTATTCTTTAAGCAAGTTATTGGTAGTACTTTCTCATCCAAATGTGATTGTTAATATGATGCAAAATGATAAAAGAAAGAACGTTTTCCAAATGAGAGCACCTACAAACAAGATAGAATAGATGGCTGGATTAGTTTTAAAACCTAAAACTTCAGAGTATTGGTAATATTCAGAACCATTATAGGAAATAACAAGGGCTTGATATTAACCGATTTTTCACCATGATGAGGAAAACTGGTCATTTCTGTGGCATCTTGTATAAGACTTCAATTGAAACATTTAAAATATTCTACAACATTTACTGTGAAAACTAACAATTGTATAACTTAAAACAACAACAACAACAACTCTTGGATGACACACCCCCATCCACCCATCCATTGGTTACAAATTAAGAACTTTGTTTTCCTTTCTCTCTTTATAGAAAAATATCCATTGGACTAAAAGTTTCCCTAAAAGATCAGTGGTTATGGCTTGAAAGAAGATACTAAATCTAAGTTAGCATCTCTAGGAATATAAAAAGAAGTTATTGTATGAATGCTTGTTTTAGCATTAACAACTCTTTTCCTAGAAACACAAAATGAGGAAATAACTCCAAGTAGCTTCATGACCCTTTTATCTATGGAAAATATGCTAATCACATTTGGAATTTATGTTGTATCTTCCATAGGCACAAGTTTAACTATACTAATGAGTATTACTTCATGATGCTTGTGTTTGAAAAGGGCCTCCCACAAGCAAGCATTTCTCTTTGAAACCTATGTTTTTGGTGTTCGTGAATCAAATATGCTCAATGACTCTGACAGGGAGTGCTACTGAGGTCTCAACTCTAAATAAATAGTTTAAAATAAAAGTTGGATAAATATCCATCTGTGCCAATGATGTGGTTGGAGAGGGAGTGCTGTAAACACAAAGTAAATTAAATGGGATCTACTTTTGTGGGGTAAATAGCTACTTAGGCCAGTTATTATAGAGAAAATTTTGTTGTGTGGTGCGACAGCACGTACCCATGTGGCTAACCTACAACTGGTAGAAGAAACAAATCCCACCCATACCTAGGAGCAGTGCCATGGCCAGACCACAATTCCTATGAGGGATGAACTTAATTTGCTGCAAATGAAGCCCAGGCACTGCTTCAGCTCATTAGCTGGTTACAGACATACTGCAAGAGAAGAAAGTGGAATTTAGTAGATGTTCCAACTTCTACATGTGCTGTGAATAAAACAGACTATTGTTTTTTGATAAAGAAGTATTGTTTTGAATGTGCAGAGAAACCAAGTAAAGCCAGTGGAATTTTTTGGCCAAATATAGTCTCTTGCTCACTCCTAAAAATCCTAGCTTTTAAATTTGGAGCTGAAGTCACTGAAGGAAAAAAAATTCAAAGGGTTGTGTGTGTGTGTGTGTGTGTGTGTGTGTGTGTGTGTGTGTGAAGAGAGAGAGAGAGAGAGAGAGAGAGAAAGAGAGAGAGGAGAAAGAGAGAAGGAGAGAGAGGGAAAGAGGGAGAGAGAGGGAGAGAGGGAAAGAGAGGGAGAGAGGGAAAGAGAGGGGGAGAAAGAGAGGGGGAGAAAGAAAGGGGGGGAGAGAGAGAGAGAGAGAGAGAGAGAGAGAGAGAGAGTTTACATTCCTGTAGTCTGCAGCAAAGCCAAACAAATGTTTGGCTTTAAAGTCACTAACATGTAACTCTTTCATGAGCCTCCTTTTCTCCAAGATCTAAGTCAGAAAATACCATTTCCATTATCAAATCTTTTTGTTCCAAAACATGTCTGTGTGTGTGTGTGTGTGTGTGTGTGTGTGTGCCTGCATGGATACTCAGAAACAGTACTGTAGGGGTACTGTAGTGGTTTTAGGTCCTGCAGACCATTTTTAAATTTAAGGAAACCATGGTCTCTCAGTTTTCTGGCATATGAAATTCCAAGTCACAGTCACAAACTGTGATTTTTTTTAAAGCATCGTCTAACCACTGAATGGACAAGGAGTATGTTATTTTCAAGCACAGTCTCCCTTGCCAGCTCAGGTAATAAAAATCTAAAGGACAGGGGTCAAGCTAGGAAGGATCACTTCAGTATGGAACAGCCCACTGGCCATACTTATTGCCATAAAAACAACAATGTGCCTCATTCTTAAGACCAGAGCACAGACTGGATTCATACAATATTTGTGAATGGAATGTGACACAGCTGATTTGTCTTGCTTAGACATTAATAGCCAATTTTCACTCAGCCTATTGGCTCGACCTTGGGGCACCCGGAATTGACCATAGAGACTCCTGAAACTATGAATGGATTATGTTTGGGATCTTTTTTGCGGCAAAATCACATTCTAATGAACTCCAAAGTTTTCTGTTAATGGAGTTTTGTTAGAATGAGCACATTGCCAAAAAACCATGTTCCCAGACTGTGGGAGCAGCCCAGGCTCTCAGTAGCCAATTAACAAATGAAAGAAAAATGCCCTAAGCCCAATACAGAAAAGAGGAACATATGACATATTTGTATCCTCAACATTTTCCTCTTCCTACTTTTTTTGTATCTTTAAGTATCATTTTTAAAAATTTTCCCATGTATTTCGGAATTTGGAATAGAGACTTAAGAGTCACGAGGTTTGACATTTGAGATGAAAAGGAAAGAGAAGATCTGATGAGAGTTTTGTTCTTCAGTCATGACCAACTCTTTCTGGCCTCATTTAGAGTTTTCTTGGCAAAGATATTGGGGTGACTTGTCATTTCTTTGTCTAGTTCATTTTATAGTTGAGGAAACTGAGGCAAACAGAGTGAAGCTTATTTCTTAGAATCCTTATTTCATAGAATCATTAGCTAATTTGGGGCTAGTTAAGAATTTAGAAATAATCTAACTCAAAACCCCTCATTTTATAAATGTTGAAAGTGTTGAAAGGTTAATTTGCCCAAATCCATGCAAGTTATACAGAGAAGAAATGGGATTTGAATTGGGGGCAGCTAGTTAGATCAATGGATAGAGTGCCAGGTCTGAAGTCAGAAAGAACTGAGTTCAAATGCAGCCTTAGATACTTACTATATGACCTTGGGCAAGTCACTTTCTGTTTGACTTAGTTTTCTCATCTAAAAAATGACCTGAAGAAGGAAATGGTAAACCACTCCATTATCCCTGCCAAGAAAACTTCAAATGGGATCAGCAAGAGTAAGACTCAACTGAAAGAACTGAACAACAACAAAAAAACAACAATCTCTGACTCCAAAGCTAGCACTTTTCCTACTACATCTCCATTTTGTGTTATGAGAACTTTACCCCTTTAAATACAACTACAGTTTTATCTCAGAGTTAATTTTTTAAAAAATTGTACAAGCAAAGGCAAAACTTTTCTATTTCTAATTTATTATTATTATTTTTCTATAATTTTATATGTGTACATGTGCATGTCTTTAACGAAATATCATCCACATATGAACATGTGATAGCAGAATATGTGGATATTGCCCCATATATATAGAGTCTTCTTTTGTGGATTGTAAAAAAAAAAACACTACAACAGCATAAGTGTCCAGGATTCACCCAGAGGAGAAGTACAGACTTGGCCTATGACTAAGCATGGTATCTAATTCCTTTGGCCCCAGGATGTCTTTCAGCTCAACCAGTCAAAGGAGAACTAAGGATAGGCCCATCTAGCAGGAGAGTTTCAAAACTAGAGAATGGCTCTGGCCATTCATAGAAGAAGTTCCTATAATGGAAAAAGTGAAATCCCAGGATTTTGGAGAGGTCTGTGAGCCTCAGGCCACAGACCTCAAGGCATACATGGCATAAGGAGCAGAGGACACCATGAAGAACTAAGCCAGACAGGAACAATCCAACTAATAGAATTTATTTCAAGGCAGGTCAGCCTCAAAGAAGGAGGCTAAGAAAATGGTTTACAGGGGAGCCCAGGATAAGAAAGTTCCAGTTAAGGAATAGGATCAACACCAGGAAAAAAATACATGGAAGAGAAAACTCTGAATCTCAACTAAGAAAGAAGGATTTTCTTGCTAGAAATGAGAGTAACTGGAGGTCCCCTGAGCATTACTAATCAATCACTCAGAATGAGGTATCCCCAAAACTGTGTAGATGGAAGACAGTCTTAAGAAGGAGCAAACTGTATCCAAGCTTCCCACATTTCTGATTAAGGGATTGAGGAGCAGATTTTTGACTGTGGTTAGGTGTTCATCAATAAAAGGAACTAAAACCAAATAGATATCATGGCCAAGGCCAGTTATAAAGGAGGAACCTTAGGAAAATTAGCTGAGTTATCCTGTATCTGGTGCCAAAGATCAAGGTCAAACTAAAAGAACCATTCATTGTCACCTGTCAAATTGTCATTGTCACCTTTTTATATTAAGCAATTACATTTATTAATAATGTGTATTAATTTTATCAATAATACATTTATACATCATTATATTAATACATTTAATATTAATATGTAATACTAATATATAGGATATAATATATATTAATAAATATATTGAGATTTTATAATATATAAATATGTTAATTGAATTGATTAATTGATTAATAAAAGTATCTATTATGTGCCACTGTGCTAAGAAATGAGGATACAAAGAAAGGCAAAAGTCAGCTCTGTTCTCAAGGGACAACTGTTTATTGAGACAACATGCAAACAACTATCAACAAAGAAAAGACATACAAGAAGCACTGGAAATAATCAACAAAGGGAAGCTCTAGGATTAAAATGAATCAGGAAAGGCTTCCTACAGAATGTGAGATTTTAGTTGGGACTTTAGTTGTGATCGAATTTGGGACTTCCCTTGAAGGAAGTAGGGGGTAGAGGTCAAGAAGAAGAAGTCTAAGTAAATTGACACTTCCTGCATCATGTGTTTGCCTTGGAACCCATTGTGAAAAACTCCTTTTTAAAATATCTAGGTGACTTGGGAGAAGGGAGTAAAATATATATATATATAGTATAATGTATAATATATAGGTACAAAAATAAAGTCAACTTAATGATAAAGTTAAATAAACAATAAATAAAATAAATGATAAAAATAAAATATCTAGGTAAGGCATTTGTGTGCTGAGACTCCCTCTCCATAACAATACATGGTTCTGGTTGTAGCGGGCTCAGAAAAGTGAAAACAAATGGTAGAAGTTAGAAACCCAAGAAATGGTAGTAGCTGACTGGGTCTAAGACTGCCTCTTGTAAATGTAAAACAATGTTGAGATACAGAGGGTGCTGTGCAAGAGCTGACTATGAACTACCATTCTCTAGCCTCAAGTGACACTTTGCATAGTGCTTTCAATCAGGTAATAGGGCATAATGAGAAGAATTTGATTATAAGAGCCAAAGAACCTGGGTTTCAGTCTCATGTCTGCACAGTTTGCTTCAAAATCTTCAGAAAGTCATTTCTCCTTTGTGAACTTCCAATGACTTCTTCATAAAATAAGAGTAATTAAGTTTCTACCCTTTTCTCTAACCCAAGTTTTATGTATTAGATAGAATATCAAAATATGAAAGCCCTATAATTTCAGAGTCATCTGCCCCCTCTTCTCCCACTGCCCCCATACTTTCTATGTTCCTTTATTTGTGGCCCTACAGCATTTCTAAAGTGACTGGAATCATCATTTTAATTCATATTCTTTTGATTTAGGTGCATACTTTGTTGCTAGTACTTAGGAAATGCTTCCCCTAAAAAGTGATAAAGGCAGGTAATAATGATTTTCACACCATGATTCCATATAAAGACACTACTGCCCATTGCTGTCATTGTGGTTTATAGTTGAAGACACAATAATGAGAATTTCTCCTCTTCTTTATTTAATGAATAAATTAAATTCCTTCTAGGAACTGTTTTTCCTCAGAGCAGAAGAATAAGAAAGAATAAATTGTTATCAAGGGATGCTGTTAGATGAATATGTAAAATGATGTTCTGAAAACAGTTTTTTATTTGAAATCTTAGCATTTCCATCACATTCATATAAATCCTAAAATGGGAATAATTAACTTTGACCATGGGGGAAAAGACCAAGAGTATCAGAGATGATATTTAGATGAATAGATGTAGACATTCCATCCACTGGAATAGATCGCATTCTACCCATACACGTTCTTATCCCTCAAACATTATTTTTCAATCTTATCTAAACTTCAGAGAATTAACTCCAGAGGGATCATTAGTGAAAGTAAAGTTTGTAGATGTAATGATCAGACCATCTCTTGTTATATTTAGAACTCTTAAATATGTCCCAAAATTATCAGAGAAGCGTCTCAGACATTACAAAAATGTAGCTTGTGCTATCTCAGGAATGCCTTCTATCACAGATTAATCCTCATCAGAAGACTGACCCCTAGCCAGGCAGGAGGCACCAAGCATAGCCTCAGTACACAAGGTACCCAAGGGAAAGGAGAAATACAGAAGTCACATGATCCCTTGGCAACCTTCACAAGATATCAGAAGAGACACACAAAGAAAAAGTGACATAGAGAAAACTCCTGATGACCCCAAGTGATTTACCACAAAAATTGGCTTAAATCCCATTTGCTCTTTGCAAGCCAACCAGCCTGTACCCAAGATTCCATAATGATAACCACTTATTAGAATTCATTTTTTCTCCTCCTTAAATGCCCTTACTACATGTTATCCATAATGGTGAATTCAACACTAGTAAGCAGTGAGTAGTCTAGCACATTCTCTTGTCCTGCAGCTGACCTGACTCACTGATCCCAAGTCTAATGATGGTATTACTCAATCTTAATAAATGCCAATAAGCATTAATCACCTACACTGTGTCTCATAGTGTGCTAAGTCTGAAGACATGACAAAAAAACAAAGGACACTTCCTGCCATTCAAAGAGTTTATAATCTAATGATACTGGAAGTTGGTCTCCTAGAGAAGGTATAAATAAAGGATACAGCAAGTTGAATTGTCATCAGTTTTAAATGCAACAGCACCTCTATTATCTGTCATCCTTAAAGAATGAGATATGTATCCTCCTCCATGGCAATTATTTCATTTTTGTCTTTGTATTTTGAGTTCAGCAGCTTGCTCATGGTGTTCATTTAACAAAAACTTGTTGAACTTAGTTCATTTGAATTTCACATTAAAGATATTTTTCCAGATAAATCAAACTCTTTCAAAACTGCCAAAACATTTTATCTTAAGCAGTTTGATAGAAAATCTTCCTAAAATATTTTGTGTCCCTGCTTTATCAAATAGAGAAGATCAAATATAACTCAACCTTTTCTTGATATCCCAGAGTAACTATTATTAATATCTATTGCACTGAACTACAATACAGAAGTTACATAGCTGTTTGAATGTTTGTTGCCTTCCTTAAGGTCAGGTTGATAGCTGTTTGGCTAACCATTTTTACTTTTACAACATCTCTCAAATATGCCTCCTTCCTTTTTCAGACACTGGTACTATTTTGGCGCAGTCTATTGTGATTTTCTTAAAGCTCAGACCCAACCATCTCAACCCTCTATTCACTATACTTCACAGTTCCCTCTTGCCTCCAGGAGCAAATACAATGTTTTTGGCATTCAAAAACCTTCATAACTTAGACTTCTCCCTTTCCAGTCTTCTTATACCTTACTCCTCAGGACATATTCTTTTATCCAATGACACTGGTCTTCTGGCTGTTCAATGAACAAAAAACTCCATCTCTCCATTCTGAGCATTCCTCTATGCCTGACACATTCTCCTTCCATTCCATCTATTGACCTCCCTGGCATCTAAGTCTCAAATAAGATCCCACCTGTCCTAACCTCTCATTTTCTCTCTTTTAATTATTTCCTATTTTTCCTATATATAGATCAATTGATTTATTGATAGATTGATTGCTTAAAGATGTATAGGTACATTTATTAATATCTTACAGATTTATAATGTATCAATTGATTAATTTGTATTCTTGCTCTCATTTTACCCATATCTAATAGTGCTTCTAGTTGGCTGCTTCTTGCATTCTATAGCTATGAAAAATGTCAACCAGGCTTATTAAAATTTTGTTAAATAAGTCAATTAAACTCTGAAGAAAAGTCTAAGGCATATATATATATATATATGTGTGTGTGTGTGTGTGTGTGTGTGTGTGTATAAATATATATATAAAACATATGTATATATACACACAAATTATATATAGATATAACATATATATATATATATAAATTTAGTAAAGAAGGTTCTTTGCTAGTCATTTCCACTGTATTTTTGTTTTTCAGAATATTGTTCTCTACATCATCAAATTATGTTGTACAGGAGTTGACCCTAAATAGACTGCTTTATAAAGCATAGATTGATCCCAGGAAAGATGAAAAAATGTACCAAAAACTGAAGTTAAACAAGCTAAGCATCAAAGTTTAACCTTAATCCTCAATTCTCCCTTCATATTGTGTTAATATCTAGGAAATAGTCCAACTGCCTTTAATGATACTCCACCATTAAGTCTGCCCCATACCTTTCATTGGATAAGAAAGCCAGGTTCTAGCTATTGAGAGAGGGCATAATATAATAAAATGGGTAATGGACTTAGCATCAGAAAAACCAGGGTTCAAATTCAATTTTTAACACTTATTAACAGTGTGATCTTAGGTCATTTATTTAACTGCTCATAGCCTCAATTTGTTTATCTTTAAAATAATACTTGTAATTACTACTTTATAGAGTTATTGTGAGGTTCTGCTTGGCAAGCTTTAAAGTGCTCCATAAATGGCAGTTATTGTTATTCTCTTCATTCCTCTCTACGTCACATTCCAGACTTTTTGTACCATGCCCAGCAGGGTAGGTCCCCCCAAACTTTTCAGTCTTTTTTTTTTAATGTGTTATCTTCACCATTAGAATATAAACCGCCTAGAGGCAGCGACTTTCTTCCTTAATCTGGTGCATTTTTCATGCTTAGCCACAATACCTGAATATAATAAATAGAAGAATTTAATAAATATTTGTTGACTGTCCTTTTGTATACATTTTTACTGATTTACAATAAACCCCTCAAAACAGTCTAGTATTTAAATTTGTTGCACCCTATTTATTCAAGAGCTTTTACATGTACACAAGGAATAAAAAAAGTCAGTGTGGCAACTTTGCATGTAACACTAAATATGGATATCAAGCAAGTAGCAAAAGTGAACTTTATCTATCGGAAGGTGTGTTTATACTTTTTCATGGTTCCCAAACCCAAAGCATAAAAAATTCACTACATTCTAGAAGTGAAACAAATGTTCCACTCTGTTTGAAATGAAATGATGGAGTGTGTGAGTGTTGGGGCCACCACTAAATAAAAAATAAGTATATTGGGTTGTATAGACCTTGACTGATTAAAGTACTTATGTTGAAAGAGCTCCTTGTTTAGCTAATGAAGCACTACCTTAGGAAACCAAAAAATCAAGAATTATTATAAGCTCAGCTTTCCTTTTTCTTGAGTTTATATTAAACTCAACCATAACTTCAATACATTTCCTTTATTAGTCTTCGGAGTTGTCAGAAATATACTTCCATTGAAAAAAGTATGAGGGGAAAAAATTAACAGTACGCAAAAGTAAAATTTTTCCATTGACATGACATGGATTGATATAGAACAGGAATTTTAAAATCATGAATTTACATGATTTACAGTGATTTACAATGAAAATACATTCCCATCCCCTCTACACACACAAATTAAACATTTTGAAATCCTAATACTTTATGGCTATTGTGCATCACTTTTGCTAGAGAATAAATAAGGGGAAAATCGCACATATACACATACATACCACATACATACACACACACATACAAAGCATATAAAGAAAAATAGGAAGCAAATTGGCAAAAACTCGTGTTGATCAATCAAGTGGCAATAAGAATATGGGATGAGCAGATTTATAGCCACTGTTTTGGCAGCCTAACTATATTGATCATATGCCCTTCAGAAAAGTACCATCACAGTTTCTTAGGAAAGTGTCAGATCAAAAGTAAGTATGGTAGAAATTTCCAAAATAGTTTTTGTGGGTAGCCACAGTAAGGGTAGACTTCTATATTGAATTACTGGGCCTACATTGCTAGTCTGCAATGATCATTGATTGTCAGAAATGTAGTTTAGTGAGTTTATGATGCATTAATCTCTCTGATGAATGGTAGAATCCCTTCTCCCATAGCATTTATCCATAGCTTATCTATAGGAAGAAGGAAGAATATTATTAGTAGTCCTAGAGGCTCACACTCAGTATATTGCTCAGAACATGTTGATGTGTGATCCAGAAATACTCTTGGAAAACATTTGGAAAAACTTTTCCAAGTTGGAAAAACATTAGAATGGAGACTTGATGGGAAAATGATAGCAGATATGGGAAGGGGCTGTAGGAGCAGCTGGGGAAGAGAAGAAATAAAGAAGACAGATAAAAATCGTGCTGTTTACAATAAGAAAGATATTTTTCTGTTTTTCTCTTCATATGTCATCAAGGTCACTTTAGACAATCTGGCTAAAAACAGCCCATAGTAAATGTTCATCTATAGGGGAGATCTATGGGTAAAAATGGTTTAAATGCAATCCTATGACTTAGATTTGAATTCATGCTCTGTCATTCAGAACCCATATAGAACTAAACTGCTCTGGATCTCAGTTTCCTGATCTAAAAATGAAGGGCTTAGAGTAAATGATTTCTAATTTTATTTCCAGCCCTAAGTGTAGGATCCTAAAATACAATATCCTACAAATGAGGTTTGAATACTAGAGTACCACTTACTAATTAGGTGACAGTGATTGATTGTCTAATACATGGGAGCCTCAGTCTCCTAATCTAAACATTGAAGATAGTATTATTTACCCCATCTATTTCACAGGGGTGTTGTAAGGAAAGATTTTTGAAATCGAATTACTATGTATAAATGGATATGTTGTTATCATTAATATCCTCACCAGCAGCAGCACCACTACTATTATCATCCTTACTATCATCACCATCCTTACCAAATAACACTGCATAGCTTAGCAATTGGGTAAAAAAAATTGCCTTTTACCTCAAATGCTATTTGCTAATGATAACTTAGTAGTATACTGCTACTTAAAACTATGCATACAGATCCCAAATGCATAAAAATTAGCTCTTAGTATCAGTGATCTATTTGATTTTGTTTTAATTTGCTTTTATTTATTTGTAGAAATTCACAGAAAATTGCTGTGGCTTAACTTTTACAATTATAAATGAAAATTGAAATTGTTGTAATTGAACTTGAAATCTGATAGTTTGACAGTTCAATAATTTTTTATAACATATCTAGCAAAAAGCTGGGAAATACACTCACTAAGAATTAGGGTTGTTTAATTATATAGATGATATAGCCAGATATAAATGGATATATGAAGGAGATGGAGAGATAGGTAGATGCATATATATATATATATATATATATATATATACACATATATATTTATATATAGATATAGATATAGATATATAGATGAGAGAGTCTGAGAGAGAGAAGGAGAGAAACAGAGAAAGACAAAGAGGCAGAGAAAGAGAAGACAAAAGCAGAGAGAGAGAGAGACAGAAAGAGACAGAAACAGAAAGAGAGAGAGAGAGAGACAGAGAGAGAGAGAGAGAGAGAGAGAGAGAGAGAGAGAGAGAGAGAAAGATTTAATTAAGGTCCTGCCCTTCTATAAAAAGAAACCAACCTAGTGGTTCTGATTCTTCCTTGTCTATGTTGCTACCAGTCTATGGATGACTGAAGCAGCTCTTGTTCAGAATGTTTTCAAGTCATGATTTCTGGAATTCATCTCACTTATCACCATGTCAGAATATTTCTTCTCAGTCCGTTAGAAGCAAGTTTTGCCTTTCTACTCCTTTCAAGCATTCCAGAGGTTCATTCACAATGTCAGACTACAATAAAATTCAGTGTGATGTGAGTCACTCTGTGATATTGCCTTTTCTTATTGCCTTTCAAGTTACATGGTCTAAATGCAATAAAAAGTAAAGTATGTTGAATGGGATACACAGGAAAAAAAAAAAAAAAGAGTACCACTCCCTGACTTGAAAAAAGTCACATCCTGTGATATTACTAAGGAGAGTATTGCTTTTATTGGAGGTAGGTTATGCATGTTTGAGCAGCTGAATGATTGAAAAAAGCAAACAAGATTTCCTATTTCAAATGATCACAGGAGCTATGATTGCTTTTATTTTATCTTGATAGCATACTTAGTACAATGGGTAATAAAGCAGAAGGCAGCCAAGTGCTAATGTGTCCTATCCATGAATTTTTTTCTAAAGAGCCAACCCAAGCAGAGTTGCGGTCATGTGAGATTGGAACTAATGACCACTTGCTCTAGGGAGGAGCGTACCATGAGTCTGAAGCTAGTCTTGTTTATATAGTGACTTGACTCCCTGCAACAGGTCAGAGACAGTGAAACAAGGGTTGCCTGAAGTGTCATTTAGGGGGCTGTAAACCCAGAAATGCTCTCTGAGCCACCAGCCAATGCTCTCAAATGATTTTAAACAGTCTGCTCACCTACCACCTTGGTAAATTACAGGCATTTCTCTCTAGATCGATTAGCCCAAGGCAAGTTTCCCCCAAGAGAGCCAGAACACATCAAACAGGACAAATCCTCTACTTCTTCCTTCAGCTTGTAAGGCAAGGCATGCCTTGAAGACAAAAGTATTGGTTATTTAGGGGCACTGTTGAAAGTGTCTCAGTGTGAGCAAATTAACAAAAATAAAGTGAAATAACAGGCATTTTCTTAACATTTTTCTATATTTTGCTTCATAATGGAAAAAAGAAAAAGAGGATTTTAAAAAGAAAACTGTAAACAGTCTTGCTACAAATTCCCCTACCTACCTGGTCATTATTTTAAGTGTTTTCTCCCTTAAATAAATGTAAATATAAAAGACATAAAGTATCATTTTGTGTGTCTCTGTATTCATATTTTAAAGCAAATTGCCTTAAGAATAGGAAGGGATCCTATTGCTAAGTCACATTTTAGGATAAATTTTCAGTGTTGTACAAGGGGAGTCTCTGCAGAATGCCCACTAATGACCCTTTTGCCTTATGCTTAAAATATATCCATCCATTCCTGCTTTCAGAAAAAAACGTCAACAAAAAACTCAATGACTGCAATAAAATTATCCCCTGTGACAGGAGTGAGTCATCTATGCTACTGTGGACTTCCTCAACTCCCTGCTTTCCTGCTAAAGTCACCTGCATCGCTGGGTTGTAGCTGAAAAACATAAGCCTGGGTATAATGTTTGACACTGATCTGTGTATTAGTTGCAACCAAGAAGTATGTATAATACTCACATATGGACACAAAATTTACAATCAATTATCATTACAGTTTTAGAAGTATGATTCCAGATAAAAGCTTGACTAAAAGAAAATAAGAATGACAATCAAGAATGAGAATCAATGTAATATTTCTTTTGTGAAAGTCTTCACATTGTCCTAATGCATTATTTTATTGCCTTTATTTCTACTTAACTGGTTTCCACAAAAGTGTTAGTCAGATGTGTAGGTGTGGGTGTGGGTGTGGGTGAATGGGTGTGTTTTGTAGCCTCAGTAAAAAGGTTTGGCAGAGTGATCTGACCTCAAAACAAGGCACATCTGGGTTCAAGTCATGCCATACTGGCTATATGACGTTGGGCAAGTCACAATGCCTCTCAGTGTTCTAGACAACACTCTTAGATTATACAGCACCATAGCATTGACAGAGGGAGTTTTAACTGAGATTTCACAGTAACAACGAAATCTGTGTGTTGTTTCTGCTCTTACCACCCTCCTTATTCCTATCCAATTCCTTTCCTTACCCCTATCTCTATCCCTCTGCTCGTCCCTGGCCCAATCCTTATAGCTATCTCCCTAATCATTTCCCCTGTCCTTCTCTATATACCTGTCCCTAACCTTACCCTATCTTTTTTCTTACCCCAATCCCTATACCTATCCCTATGCCCAAGTTTGTCCCTATTCATAGGTCCCTATACGTGTGTGTGGGTGTGTGTGTGGGTGTGTGTGTGCATACACAGGATGTCACAAAACTTTTGTTGCTTACTGCAGGCTCTAAACTGAACTATGACTTTTAGGACCTCCTGCATAATTCTATGAGACACACAAAATAGGTATTTATATACCTCTGTATATACATGAGTCCCAGTGTTGTAAGATAGATAAAGAGTTGGTTTCTGAGTCAGGAAAATCTGGGCTCTGGGTTTAAGTCTTACCTCGTTCATATGTTGGCTGAATGACATTGGGCAAATCACTTCTCAAAAACACAGAGAATTCCCTAAGACTGTAAGTTGCAGAATAGTTCCAAGCTGCAGTGGTAAGATGACTTTCCTCATCAGTAGTTCCCTATACCAATGAAATCATAGATTTAGTTCAAAGATAAATATGTCTATACATGAACTTGTATATGTATATGCATAATATATGTACACATAAGTACAGTATTTATCCTTTCATTATAGCACACTCATTTGGAAAATGTTTGACATTGTATTTAATAATTATGTGCTACCTGGTCACACCCCCCAAGAGTGTCTCAGCATGCTCTCAGAATCTCAGAGTGCAGACGCAGCACAGCCATTGCTATCCTGCTAGTGCCTCATGGCTGCCCCTGCAGTCTGTAGAGGAAGCTCAGTAATACCATCCAGCCCCCCTTCAAAAAAAATAGCAAACTGCATTTGGTGTGTTTTTTTTGCTAATTTGTCTTCTTTGATTCTTGTCTGACAAAATGAGCAAAAAATTTAAACAGACTCTATTGATATCTTCTATATTAATAGAGAGCAGACTTTAAACCCTGAGGAGTTTAAAAACAAACTGTCTCCAGATTAATCCCCAAAGGGGGATACAATCTGGTCCTCAACACACAAGACTCTCATAGAAGAAATTAAAAAGACTCTCACAAGAGAGCTAGAAGAAAAATGGGAAAAGGAAAGAGAAGTTTGGCAAGAGAGTCTGAACAAGTCATCCCACTCATTTAAAGATAGAGTGGATAAAAAAATCAAATCCTTGAAAAACAAAATTACTGAATTGGAAAAAGAAAATAGCTCTCTAAAAAATAAAATTGGTGAAATGGAAAAAAAAGTCCATAGAACAAAACAACTCATTTAAAAACTCAATTGGACAATTAGAAAAAGATATAAAAAAGTGAGTGAAGAAAATCATTCATTGAAACTCAGAATTGAACAAATGGAATTAAATGACTCTTAAGGAGACACCAGGAATCAGTCAAGCAAAACCAAAAAAGGAAAAAAGAAATGAAACAATGGAAATGAATGTCAAATACCTTCTTGGGAAAACAACAGACCTGGAAACTAGATCTGGGAGAGACAATCTAAGAATTATTGGACTCCCAGAAAAATATGATGAAAAAAAGAGCCTGGACACTATTTTCCAGGAAATTATCAAAGAGAATTGTCCAGATATTACAGAAACAGAGGACAAAATAGACATTGAAAGAATTCACCAATCACCTACTGAAAGGGACCCTAAAATCAAAACTCCAAGAAATATAATGGCCAAGTTCCAGAACTTTCAGATGAAAGAAAAAATACTGCAAGCTGCTAGAAAAAAAATTCAAATATATAGGAGCCACAATAAGCATAACTCAGGATCTAGCAGCATCCACATTAAAGGATCGAAGGGATAATATTCCAAAAGGCAAAAAGAACTTGGAATACAGCCAAAATAAGCATCTTTTTCCATGGAAGAAAAAGGAATTTCATCTATTTTTGATGAAAAAACTGGAACTAAACAAAAAGTTTGATCTACCAATATAGAACTCAAGAGAAACCTAAAAAGGTAAAAAGAAATTTTGGGAACTATGTTTCTGCTATAAAGATATATAAAGAACACATGTATAATTTGTTCTAGAAACTAGAGACGGAAAGGAAATTGTACCAGATAAAGGGTAAAGTGGGGATACTACATCTCACAAAGAGGCAATAGAAACATATTATATTTGAGAGAAAGAATGGAGGGGGATGAACATAGTGTGTATCTTATTCTCATTAGAAGTGGCTTAAAGAGAAAAATATTAGACATATTCAATTTATGCCGAAATTTCTTCCACCTCATTGAAAAGTAGGAGGGGAAAAGTGAAAAGGGAAGGAGTAAGCTAAGCGGAATACAGAAATTGTGACGAAAAAGGATAAGAAAAGGGGAGGAATTCTAAAGTGGGGGCAAAGATACTAAAAAGGAAGGGCTGTAAGAAGCAAGTGGTGCTCACAAATTTAATACTGGGGAGGAGGTAAGGGGGAAGGAAAGGAGAAAAGCATAAGCAGGGCTTAATAAGATGGCAAGTAATACAGAATTGCTCATTTTAACCATAAATGTGAATGAGGTAAACTCCCCCATAAAGAGAAAGTGGTGAGCAGACTGGATTAAAAGCCAGAATGCTACAATATGTTGTTTACAGGAAACACACTTGAAGCAGGGTGATATCTACAGAGTAAAGATAAAAGGTTGGATAAAAGATAAAAGTTGGCAACAAGGTTGCCCACTATCACCATTATTATTCAATATTGTATTAGAAATGCTAGCCTCCATCCTCAGCAACGAGATCAACCAAATCATTTCCAATGGAGCAGTAATGAACTGAACCAGCTATGCCCAGAAAAAGAACTCTGGGAGATGACTAAAAACCATTACATTGAATTACCAGTCCCTATATTTATGCCCACCTGCATTTTTGATTTCCTTCACAAGCTAATTATACAATATTTCAGAGTCTGATTCTTTTTGTACAGCAAAATAACGTTTTGGTCATGTATACTTATTGTATATCTAATTTATATTTTAATATATTTAACATCTACTGGTCATCCTGCCATCTGGGGGAGGGGGTGGGGGGGTAAGAGGTGAAAAATTGGAACAAGAGGTTTGGCAATTGTTAATGCTGTAAAGTTACCCATGCATATATCCTGTAAATAAAAGGCTATTAAAAAAAATAAATAAATGATGGGTGACTGTGCAAAGTCACCTGCCTCACTTCCCCCTCAAAAAAAAAAAAAATGCTAGCCTCAGCAATAAGAGTTGAGAAAGAGATTAAAGGAATTAGAGTAGGATCAAAGTCTATTATGCTTCAGGTGAAGTCAAAAAAGCAGGGGTAGCCATCCTCATCTCAGATCAAGCAAAAGCAAAAATTCATCTAATTAAAAGAGATAAAGAAGGACACTATATCTTGCTAAAAGCTAACATAGATAATGAATGCTTCAGGTGAAGTAAAAAAAGCAGGGGTAGCCATCCTCATCTCAGATCAAGCAAAAGCAAAAATTGATCTAATTAAAAGAGATAAGGAAGGACACTATATCTTGCTAAAGGCTAACATTGATAATGAAGCAATATCAGTATTAAACATATATGCACCAAGTGGTGTAGCATCTAAATTCTTAAAAGAAAAATTAAGAGAGTTGCAAGAAGAAATAGACAGCAAAACTATAATAGTTTTATATATTATATATTATAATATTATAATATAATACAATATAATCTCAACCTTGCACTCTCAGAATTAGATAAATCAAACCACAAAATAAATAAGAAAGAAGTCAAAGAAATAAATAGAATACTAGAAAAGTTACATATTATATATCTTTGGAGAAAACTAAATGGAGACAGAAAGGAGTACACTTTCTTCTCAGCAGTTCATGGAACCTATACAAAAATTAACCACATAGTAGGACATAAAAACCTTAAACTCAAATGCAGTAAGGCAGAAATAGTAAATGTATCCTTTTTAGGCCACAATGCACTGAAAATTACATTTAATAAAAAGCCAGGGGAAAATAGACCAAAAAATAATTGAAACTAAATAATCTCATACTAAAGAATGATTGGGTGAAACAGTAAACCATAGACATAACTAATAACTTCACCCAAGAAAATGACAATAATGAGACGTCATACAAAAGTGTGTGGGATGCAGCCAAAGCAGTAATAAGAAGAAATTTTATATCTCTAGAGGCCTACTTGCATAAAATAGAGAAAGAGGAGGTCAATGAATCTGGCTTGCAACTAAAAATGCTAGAAAAGGAACAAATTAAAAACCCCTAAACACTAAACTTGAAATTCTAAAAATAAAAGGAGAGATTAATAAAATTGAAAGTAAAAAAAAAGAAATATTGAATTAATTAATAAAACTAAGAGTTGGTTCTATGAAAAAACCAACAAAATAGACAAAACCTTAGTAAATCTGATTTAAAAAAAGAAAGAGGAAAATCAAATTGTTAGTCTCAAAAATGAAAAGTGAGAACTCGCCACTAACGAAGAGGAAATTAGAGCAATAATCCAACTTTATGCCAATAAATTCAATAACTTAAATGAAATGGAAGAATACCTTCAAAAATATAGCTTGCCCAGATTAACAGAAGAAGAAATAAATTGCTTAAACAGTCCCATCTTAGAAAAAGAAATAGAACAAGCTATTAACCAATGCCCTAAGAAAAAATCCCCATAACCAGATGGATTTACATGTGAATTCTACCAAACATTTAAAGAACAATTAACTCCAATGCTATATAAACTGTTTGAAAAAATAGTTATTGAAGGAGTCCTACCAAATTCCTTTTATGACACAGAAATGGTACTGATACCTAAACCAGGTAGATTGAAAACAGAGAAAGAAAATTATAGATCTATCTCCCTAATGAATATCAATGCTAAAATCTTAAATAAAACATTGGCAAAAAGATTACAGAAAATCATTCTCAGGATAATACACGATGAGCAAATAGGATTTCTACCAGGAATGCAGGGCTAGTTCAACATTAGGAAAACTATTATTATTTGACTATATAGTCAAACTATAATTAAGTATATCAATAATCAAATTAGCAAAAACCATATGATCATTGCAATAGATGCAGAAAAAGAATTTGATAAAATCCAACATTCATTCCTATTAAAAACACTTGAGAGTATAGGAATAAATGGACTTTTCCTTAAAATAGTCAGGAGCACATATTTAAAACTGTCAATAAGCATCATATGTAATGGGGACAAACTGGAACCTTTCCCAGTAAGATCAAGAGTGAAACAAGGTTGCCCACTATCACCATTATTATTCAATATTGTATTAGAAATGCTAGCCTCAGCAATAAGAGTTGAGAAAGAGATTAAAGAAATTAGAGTAGGTAATAAGGAAACCAAATTATCATTCTTTGCAGATGATATGATGGGATATTCAGAGAACCCCACAGATTCTAAAACTATTAGAAATAATTCACAACTTTAGCAGAGTTGCAGGATACAAAATAAATCCACACAAATCCTCAGCATTTTTAGACATTACCAACAAAATCCAACAGCAAGAGATACAAAGAGAAATTCCATTCAAAATAATTGTTGATGGCATAAAATATTTGGGAATCTCTCTACCAAAGGAAAGTCAGGAATTATATGAGGAAAATTACAAAACACTTTCCACACAAAGTCAAATTTAAATAATTGGAAAAATATTAAGCACTCTTGGATAGGCCGAGTAAATATAATAAAAGATGACAATACTCCCTAAATTAATCTATTTATTTAGTGCTATACCAATCAGACTCTCAAGGAACTATTTTAATGACCTAGAAAAAATAACAACAAAATTCATATGAAAGAACAAAATGTCAAGAATTTCAAGGGAATTAATGAAAAAAAAATAAAATAAAGGTGGCCTAGCTGTACCTGATCTAAAAGTATATTATAAAGCAGCAGTCACCACAACCATTTGGTATTGGCTAAGACATAGATTAGTTGATCAGTGGAATAGGTTAGGTTCACAGGACAAAAAGGTCAATATCTATAGCAATCTAGTGTTTGACAAACCCAAAGATCCCAACTTTTTGGATAAGAATTCATTATTTGACAAAAACTGCTGGGAAAACTGGAAATTAGTATGGCAGAAATTAGGCATGGACCCATATTTAACACCATATAACAAGATAAGATCAAAATGGGTCCATGATTTAGGCATAAAGAACAAGATCATAAATAAAATAGAGGAACATAGGATAGTTTACCTCTCAGACTTGTGGAGGAGGAAGGAATTTGTGACCAAAGAAGATCTAGAGATCATTATTGATCACAAAATAGAAAAATTTGATTACATCAAATTAAAAAGCCTTTGTACAGACAAAACTAATACAAACAAGATTAGAAGGGAAGCAACAAACTGGGAAAACATTTTTACAGTTAAAGGTTCTGATAAAGGCCTCATTTCCAAAATATATAGAGAATTGACTCTAATTTATAAGAAATTAGGCCATTCTCCAATTGATAAATGATCAAAGTATATGAACAGACTTTCAGATGATGAAATTGAAACTATTTCAACTCATAAGAAAGTGCTCCAAATCACTATTGATAAGAGAAATGCAAATTAAGACAAGTCTGAGATACTACCACACACCTATCAGATTGGCTAAGATGACCAGGGGAAATAATAATGACTGTTGGAGGGGGGTGTGGGAAAATTGGGACATTGATGCATTGTTGATGGAGTTGTGAATGAATCCAACCATTCTGGAGAGAATGTGGAATTATGCCCCAAAAGTTATCAAACTGTGTATACCCTTTGATCCAGCAGTGTTACTATTGGGCTTATATCCCAAAGAGATACTGAAAAAGGGAAAGGGGCATGTGCTAAAATGTTTGTGGCAGCCCTTTTTGTGGTGGCTAGAAACTGGAAAATGAATAGATACCCATCAATTGGAGAATAGTTGGGTAAATTGTGGTATATGAATGTTATGGAATATTATTGTTCTGTAAGAAATGACCAGCAGGATGAATACAGAGAGGCTTGGAAAGACTTAGATGAAATGATGCTGAGTGAAATAAGCAGAACCAGGGAAGCATTATATACTTCAACAACAATACTGTATGAGGATGTATTCTGATAGAAGGGGCTATCTTTGACAAAGAGAAGATCTAATTCAGCTCCAATTGATCAATGATGGACAGAATCAGCTACACCCAGATAAGAAACACTGGGAAATGAATGTAAACTGTTGCATTTTTGTTTTTCTTCCCAGGTTATTTTTACCTTCTGAATCCAATTCTTCCTATGCAACAAGAGAACTGTTCAGCTCTGCACATATATATTGTATCTAGGATATACTATAACATATTTAACATGTATAAGACTACCTGCCATCTAGGGGTGGGGTTGGAGGGAGGGCAGGGAAAAATCGGAACAGAAGTGAGTGCAAGGGATAATGTTGTAAAAAATTACCCATGCACATGTGTTGTCAATTAAAAAAAAGTTATAATAGAAAAAAATAATTATGTGCTAAACAATAAGAAAGTTTAGAGTTGAGATAATCAATGGATGCTGCAGGATGGAATGAAAGATATCTATTATTGATTCTTCTACAGCTATTTTTCCTGTCCTTTCCCATTATAATGGATAATTTGCTAAGAGTTTCAATTTTTATATGAATCAATATTTCAAAATACCTCAAAGATCATAGCTGATTTCCTAAACTAGCTGATTTAATAATGGAAGAAGTATTTATTGATGATCTATTGACTCCAAAGAACTGTTCTAGTCTTTTAGAACTAAAATCAAGTGACAATTTGCTGATTTTTGAACTTATAAAACTCATTTTTCTAACTCATTTCAATTTAAGAAGTATTTCTTAAGTGCCATATACAAAGTCCTTAAGTGTATATACAAAGTCCTAAGGTAAGGTTGGGGAACAGAATGACAAAAAACACAACTTTCACCTTCAAGGAGCCTACATTCTATCGAGGGGTTCAACTTTAACATAGAGAAGCAAATTCAGTATAATTTGAAGATGGAGAAAGTTTTAATAATTGTCTTGATCATGAGTGACTTCCTATAATTACTGGCATTTGAGTTGAACTTGTAAAGAAGTTTATGATTCTATTAGGCAAAGGTGAGGAGAAAGTATATTGCAAATCTGTGGGATGAGCAATATGGAAGTAAAAAAGCTGGTGATGGAATGCTAAGTCCAAGATATAATTAGTAGTTTGCAAAATGAAAGGAGGAGAGTAATGGGAAATCAGGTTAGAAAGGTGAGCAGAAGACAAACTGTGAAGAACTCTATTTTATTGAGTTCTTTATTGGAACTAGAGGACTACATGAAAAGATAAAAATATGGAGCTTTTACTGATAAAGAATATCCAGACTGTCTGAAAATAGAATTCTTGGATATATAGTCTTAAGAAATACAGTAGTCAGAATTAGTTAATAGAATGCAGAATACTTTTAAATGTTCATTGCTTTCAGAGGGGGGAGAGGAAGGAGAGGAAGGTTATTATGATTCATAAACACAAAATAGAGGCAGAAATTTGGAACAAAGAATTGAGATGGAAAGTAGCTCCACCAAGAGGTTTTTGTTCCTTTCCTTTTACTCCCTTTTGCAGAGCAGTCAGTTAGAATAGTGAGTAGAGTGTTGGGGTTAGAATGAAAAAGACATGAGTTCAAATACAGCCTCAGAATGTATTTGTAACCCTGGGCAAGTCAATTAACCTCTTGTTTAACTGAGTTACTTTATTTATAAAATGGGAATAATTATAGTACCTACCACCTAGCATTGTTGTCAGGCAAGTATCATAACTGATTTAGTAAGTACTATATAAGCATTATATAAATATTACTAACTTTTACATGAAAGATCAAAGGATCTTAGGGTTAAGAAACACTGTGGAACTTGAGATGCACTTAAAAGACACCCAATCCCCCCAAAAAAAGTCTTTGGAAGTAAAGATTTACAAATAGGAATTAAGTAGGATTGTCAGATAGCATTCAGGCCAAGGATGTGTACCTTCAGAAGCAGAAGGAAGTTATTTGTTTTGAGGGTTTTTATTTTTTAACAGACAATCTTACTTTAGGGAGCAATTGTTTTTTGGCTTTAGTTGCAAATGGTGGCTATGGTTAAAAAACTGAGTCTGCTCTTTTCAGAGAGAGTCCTTCTAGACACTATAATTTCACAGCAGTGGCCAGCAGGCACACTGAAGAGTGGAGCCCAGAGTTGTGAGTTACCCTTCAATACACAAGTACCTTATGCATATGTTCCTCTAGTTATGTTCCCCACTGCCTGTTTCATTTATATCCATTCTTCTTATTAATGATCCTTATTTGTAGGAGAGTGGCACCTAGACAGAGTTATCTCCCTGCTATGAGTCCAGAATAGAACTTCAATGAAGATGTGTGTATTTTACTTAAAATAATTTCATCTTTCTTATATAACTCACGGTCATCATTATAAATCTTAATTGCTGTACTGTGCAACACACCCAAAATATTGGTAGTCTCAGGACCTAAGTGGTCACAGACTCCTATATATATATTTTTTAATTCTTATATCTGGAATTCTTGCATTTAATAGATACATACCTTTGTTCACCTCCCCTCTTGCTGTCAGATTGTCAGCTGTCACAATGCCTGTCTTTAGCAGTTTCCCCTCCTCCCCTCTCCCTTTTACTTGCGCTGCTTTGAAAGCATAAAAATCAGCAGCAAACTGGGAAACCAGAGAACTAAGCTTGTTCAAGTTCTTAAGTAATTACTGTGAGCAAAGTTCTGAAAGGCTTGCCTATGATGGCAGCATATAGTCTTTCCAACATGTGTTTTGGATGCCCTAAAAGCTTCCTTCTTTTTCAGTTTGTATAAATTTAAATAACTGAATTTGTAAAGTAAGAGTCCTCTGAATTAGTGAGGAGCACCTACATATCAAATTTTCAGAGACCTTATTGTCAATCAAATTTAGGTCTAGAACATAATAACATCATTTTAAACATTGGAAATATGTATGCTATTATTTTTCTTTTCATTTTTGCATGACTGCATTTAATTTGTTATATGAAATATAGCTCAAAAGTTCAATGTCTATAAAATACTGAAAGAATATTTCTGATGGAGATAGGTATGATAGGACATATAAGAAAATATCAGAAAAAGAATCTTCAGGTATTGCTAACCTCATTAAGAAGAAAAATTATGTTTATGGATGCCAGAGCCTTCTCAAAGATTATGTATACATCTTTCTCCTTTCAAATTCTTTCTCTCCTCCATCAGTTAAGAGTCAATAATCTGAAACAATGGGACTACATGACCTCTAGGAATAATATTACAACAAAACTTTTGGCCAATTGCTTTAATAAGCCTCAGGAGATACTTACATTAAGTCATACATAAGATTGTGAGGAACACTGATGATATTTATCATCCCATATAGTGGGAAACAGACTTTCAGTGCTTATTGGGAAGGGTTATGCAGATAGGGCAGAAAGAGAGGTAATAATAAAATTTGTGTTCTGTTAAAGAAATATTAAAGAAATTGTAAAGATATACTATAGATCTAGAACTCTCTCTCTGTTCCTCTCCTTCTCCTTCTTCCTTCCTCACTGTGGGTGTGGAGGTATGTATGTGTCTCTTTCTCTCTTTCTGTCTATATTTTCTCCATTCTTTTTCATCTATCTATAATATATCCTATGAAGAAATTGCCCAAAAGTCTTATGGAATCCTTAAGTTTAAGACACAGAAGTTAGAAAACATTCATTTTGTGAAGGGAGAGGAAAATCAAAGCAAGAAGCCATTACTAGGACTTAGTAAGTCCCAAAACTGATGCAATATTTCTTTCTCTTTGAAATTTTATTTCTCAAGTAAAAATATTATTAATATATATGTATATGTATATATGGATGATTAAGAAAATATATGAGAGAGAATGCTTCATTATATTATCATTTCAATATGTGCCCCTTTTATACAATTTCCTCTTTTGATGCATACCTTACCTTTTTGTATAAACTACTCTTACTCAACATTAAAATTCCTTCTCTCTTTCAAAGTATTTTAATAAGACAATCTGGGCAACTGACAAGAAAAATTTCCTTCCCATCCATCCTCTTCCCCAATCCCTCAACTTTGAAAAAATAAAACTGCTGACTCTGTGAAGCACTTTGTAAAGAATTTGGGTTCCTAAAATATATTACAAAAATATATGTATATGTGTATATGTGTGTGTGTGTGTGTGTGTGTGTGTGTGTGTGTATAATTGACAATGCTAAAGATATAGGCGTTAAAGGTTATTGCAATTACACTGACTTTTGGTTTATTTCCATTGGCAACATTTTGTTAACTTTTCAAATTATGCACTGTTGCTTTGACCCATTTTTTAGATGACTCAAATGATCTGAAAAGCGGTAATTTTGGACTTAAAATCTGAACTTTGAATGCCTGTATTTTTAGTACAACCTAAAGATGCTTATAGAGAAAAATGTAGATCTAGGTTAGAAAATAAAAAAGTGCTTTCAGGGAAAGCAGCCATCCCTTTCAGTTTGAGTCATTATTCATCCTTAATTATTTCTAAGGGAGTTTTTCTTTATAAGCTAAGTATGTGATAATGACTTATCACAGGGCCAGAGGATTCGTCTTCTAGTCTGAATGGGATTTTCAGATTATGAGCACATGCTAGCAACAACTCAGAAAAATAAAAAGATGTCTAAAGTAAGAATAAAATAAAATATAACTTTCACATCCATTTTCACCTTCTGACTTACAACAATAAACTGTCAAACCTTATCTGTATATGCCTTTTCTACTCCTGTAGGAAACAGTTGGAATTCAGGGACCACGAAACATGCTTAAGTTCTTGGAAACTATGTGTCTGCTCTGGTGGCTGTCGGCTCCGGTGAATGGAAAAAGGGGGCCACAGAGAATTTCAGCCAACATGAAGCAACTGTTCTTAGGAATGTGGCTTAAGATTTTCAAAGTGAAGTCAGACAGTTAATGCACACAGCTGTACTAGAAGATGATGGAAAGTAAGAATAGACAAACCAAGTAACACATGCATCCTTACAAGATAGGTTTAAAGTAATTAATGCTATCTTTTTTCTTTTAACTCACCTTTAAAACAAAATATCATAAAAACTCACTGACTTAAAAATGGGAGCCTTTAGTTTATACTGAAAATAAAGTAGAACTTGAATTTCTAAGAATTCATGGTATGAGAGATTGTTAAATGTTTGCTCCATCATTTGTTTAAATCTTGAAAGTTCTGAGGCAGCATGAACTCATGGAAAGGAGACTGGAGGGGGAATCAGAAGACCTGGCTTCATGTCCCTGTTCTAATATTCACTATCTCTTTTTCAGTTCTAAATTTATGACCTTATATCTAACTAAATAAATTAAATATATATATATATATGTGTGTGTGTGTGTGTGTGTATGTACACATACATATATGTATATCTAGATAGGTACATAGAGATAGACACACACACATCTATATATAATTCTGAGAAAAACAGATGATATATTCAACAAGTAGAATAAAAAAGAACATAGGCCTAGAGGTCTAATGACAGAGAATATAATATACATGGGTAATAAATTGTCCTTCATGCTAACTTGCTGAAGATAACTTATTATTTCAAGAGTAAAGAAATCTTGACCAATGCTGTTATCAGTTACTATGTAAGAAAATAAAACTCTCCAAAAGCCTCTTTTATCCAGAACTTTAGGTCAGCAGCAGATGTTGACAAATTCTGACAGAATGCATATCCGGAGAAGTTTTATTTTTTTTTCCTTTTTTAAAAAAATGACAGAAATCTGCTAGCTATTCTTGCCTTATCTGCAACAGCTGAGCAATCTTTCAGTGCCACACGGAGACTGAAAACTTGGCTCAGATCGCCCATGGACAAGCTTGCCTTAATCACATTGCTCTTTTACATGTGCACCAGGACATCAACATTGACAGTATGAGAGTAAAGCAGCCATTTGCTGAAAACAACTGTCAGCGTCGTCAAGTTTTTGGAACCTCTTCTAATGTGATTTGTATGACAAATCTCATGGCATTTTGTTTGTCAGCAAAAGTAGTGAATTTCCATGTATCTGGTAGAGATAGAAGACTGTGCAGAAGAGTATTAAAATTTTCCTGTGAGGAGGCAATATAAAAAGAAAAAGACTACTCATTTTTACATGATAGATCACTAACATTTTTCTGGATGCTTCAAAAATATAATTTCATTTTTAAATACCATAGTCATGGATTTTTTCTGAAGAAAATCTTTAAAATTTGAAAAGTTGCATTGAAGAAAAATGCACAGTAGGGTATGAAAGCTGTACCTGTTTTAAAAGAAAAGAAAGAAAGAAAAGAGCATCTTCTAGGACTCAAATCTCTGTAGTGATAATTAGTAGGTTGTTTCTAAGTGACAATGCTAAGGACTCAATCTCACCTTCAAGTACATGGGGTACATTGCCATATATCTCAAAAAATCAGTTATAGCAAGTTTACCAAAATAGTAAATATATACTTTATCACTACATTTTTCTTGCTGGATTCTGTTTATTGCATCATCACTACAAAAGCAATCTATAAGTATGCCATCTAGATTGGGGATTCTTAATCTTTTTGGTGTGTCATGGACCCTTTTGGCAATCTGGTGAAGCCTATGGACCTCCATATCATGATAATACTTTTAAATGCATAAAATAAAATACATGGGATTACAAAGGAAACCAATTATATTTCATTAAAGTGATAAACATATTAAAATCACACTTGAAATATAGTAATATGTCTGGCAGAGTCTCTGATTACAATAGTAATTTCAAAGTAAAAGATGAACTTAAGTGATATTTCAATATATCCACAACAACTGTAATGTGATATGAAATAATTGGTGACAAAGTTATGGGTACTACTAATACCACGTAGTTTGTTGCCAACATTCATAACTTAAGGAAATGCTAAATTTCAGTTAGATATTGATGGAAATATTTTTTCCTCTATCAGATGATGACCCTCCCAAAAATCTGTTCATGGAAGGGATCCATCGATGCAATGTAGAGCCACCTAGATGGTATAGATAGAGAACTGGCTCTAGAGTCAGAAGGAACTGAGTTTAAATCCAGCCTCAGGCATTTGATACATATTAGCTGTGTAACACTGAACAAAACACTTAACCCCAGTTGTCTCACACACACTCACACACACTCACACACACACACACACACACACACACACATACAAAGAACTCTAATTGTACTCATTTTGTATCCATATGGAGTAAAAATATACCAATTTATTGTGTTATTGAAAACTAAATATACCATACCAATCCAGATTTTCATCAATGACCTATTCAAAACAAAATAAAATGTCAGCGGTGGCACAAAATACAATGACATATTTACCAACATCCATAGGTCACTGTCTTCATGCATGTCTGCTACGGTAATGACAACACATCTCCCTGATCTACAAAACCACAGGAACTTGCTTTCTGAAATTCCTGATTTTTAAAAAACCTGATGGTAGGCTTAATAAAAATTTCAAAAGGGAATTTGATACCCTTCACATATCCAAATTTGGCAACATTAGAGGCATTTTCATGTCTTCTCTCCCCAGATATCAATGGATATAATAATAAACAAAATATATACATCAAGACATATTATTCACATAAATGAGAAAGCTCAACATTTTTCACAGTCTTACTTTCTATTGTCATTTGTTTTTTACTTCTATTTTTAAGGGGGAAGGGGGAAAAACAGTATTGACTTTAAGGAAATAACAACCTCAGAGGGCTCGCTATTTTCTCATCTGCAAAGTGGCAATAATTTTACTTGCCCTTTTTACTTCAAAATATTATTAAAAGAATCAAAGGAGATGCTACATTTGAAAGCATTTTAAAATTATATCATATATTTATATTTGAAAGTATTCTGTATAAAAATCTGAAGTCACATAATTTCTTTAACTTCCCCAATTAAAATGATGGTTCCTTTAGGGCATGAAATGTGTTCTTGTCTTTGTAAGTCTAGCACTAAGCACAGTGCCTGATGTTTAACAAAAGTTGATTATAGACTTTGAGCTGTAAAGCATCTTAGAGGTCATTACATCCAACTCTCTCAATTTACAGATGAGGAGCACTAAGCAAATAAAGATGGAAGTGAAATGATTTGCCCAGAATCATACAGCTACTAAATGTCTGAGGAAGAATTTAAATCCATATCTTTCTGACTGAGGTCTGGTGTTCTACCTATTAAACCACCCTACTTCAGATAGATGATAGATAAATAGATAGATAGATAGATAGATAGATAGATGGATGGGTTGGTGGATGGATGGAGGTAGGGAGAGAAGAAGGGAGGGGTGGATGGATGGAAAGATAAGTATTCAGGCCATCGTTTTGGGATGCCTACCACCCTCACCATTAAAACACTAGAAAACATTTCTCAAGCAGCTCTCTACGTACAGTATATTGTGATGCCTACCCAAAAAACAAATTATACATAAATAATTCTTGCCCTTTACAAACCCACATACATCCAAAAAGTAGTTAAACAACTGAATAAACATTCAGACCCACAACCTTCTTAGTTGACCTTATAGCAGGAGCCATTGAGATAGCAGATGACAAAGACCCTGCTTTCTGTTACAAACCCAAGCACAAGGAGCATGGCCCAGTCCTGCTAACCAGCATCCAGCCTTCATCAAACATCAAGGTAATTCTGACCTGTAATGGCAGAGTGATAATTACAAAAGTATTTAGTCAGCTGCTCCTCAGGTGACTTACTATAGCCCCTTGACAATCAGAGTCTTATCCCAGGCAGTGTTGGGGGTTGCATAACAGCCCAGAGATGGGAAGAGACTCAGCTATTGATAAAGGGAAGTCAGCTGAGAATAATGGGAGGCTCAGCTGTTACTGGTGTAACCAGTAGCTGATGGCCCAGTGGGAACCCTAGAAGAACAGTTGATATAATTTTTGTTTTATTTTGTTTTATCTGGCCCACTACATGGCAGTGACAACTGAAATTCAGTCCCAACTCCTTGTTACTTAATTCATTGTTCATTTCCTTGGGACATTCAAAAATAAATCTAAACTTCAGTCTCTTTATTCCACACCAGGTCAGGCATAATCCACAGGGAAGCAGATAAAGTACTAGTTAGAACATTCGGAAAGTTTTAGGAAGAGTTCAGAAGTGGCAAAGCTTGGATGCCATGCAGTGAATGGCCTGACCCCTCTGTCTTAGAATCCTATAAGTGATTTTTGGTTGATAGAAGCACTTATATATGTTATATCATTATTATATATTATATATAATACAACATATGTATTATGTATAATAGATTGAATGAAAGGGAAGGCTATATATCAAATGAATTGTCTGGCTTCTTTCAGCCTTAACAATGAAATAGAGTAGTTTCTGTTAGTCAAACAAATCATGACTGTATCATTTACTCATCAGAAGACAAATACAAATATCATCACATGGACAGAGCTGTGCTGATCAGACATTGAGGAACCACTTTAGCTTGAAAATTCCTCCTAATGTGGCAGAATCAACTTACTCAAACAGTATTTTCATGGATGTTAAGTCACATCTCACATAGCCTGCCTAATTTAGTTGTTGTTACACTTCCTAATGCCTTCATACACTAATTTTTCCCTTCCCTGAACAGTTGCTTGACCTCTTATTAAGAAACCAAAGAACAATATCTGTTTCCTTCCTTTCTCCCTTTCCTCTCTTTCCTGAATATTAGTCCTCAAAGACAATCTCCCCAATTTTTCTCTGCCTTCTCCATGAATTTAGCATATGTTTTGAACCCTTTTAAAGTTTAGCTGGGTGTCATAGATATGCAGTGATAAAAATTGGGTCCTCTTTACCTAGATCTATTTTGATCATTCTGCTGATCTCCAGTTCTATATTTACTGTTTATGTGAACCAACTGCTTAAAACTGTCAGCTAGCTATCTATGGTATGGTGCATTTATACAGACCCTTGTCTCATATTTGCAAAGCAGTCTTCCTTTCACTTCTCAAAACATCCCTTGAAATGTGAATTCTTCCTTCCTATTTCTCTCTTCATTGTTGTTTCTGAATTACATCATTCTGCTTCAGAATAAAACCGTTTTCAGACTAAGCTAAACTTTAACTACACCCCTTCCTTTTCTTATCCTTGCTCAAGAGCAGCCAAAGTTTTATATGAGTTTTGCTACATGTGGTCAGGGTGGCACAGAAGAAATACCAGTGTCAGTCCAAAGCTCCAGAGTTCAGATTATAAACTACTTATATGATTTAGCTTTTGAGACCTTAGTTTCCCCATTTGTGAAATAAAGCAATTAGCTTAGATGATGCCCAATCCTATGAATAGTGGTTACTATATTAAATAAACTATGAATGAAATTTGTAAGCCTTCCACAGGTCAATGGGCATCTAACCCATCTCATCTTCTATGGAATAGTAATTGGTTTTAAATACAGTCCTAAGTACTGTGTTTAAGAAAACCCTTTCTCAATATCATCTTCTGCTCAGTTTCAAAAGATTTGTCTTTGTATCAGTTGCAGCCCTGCTGACTAGCCTATCTATACTGATTGATTTTTTTAACACATACTTGCAATGACTGTGGTATCTCATCATGTGCTGTGCAATTATTGGTATTTATCTAAAGCTTTGGGGAGACTTTATGTACAGAGCACATCTGGCCCAGAGAGTTTCCTAATTCCCAGGGGAACATGAGACCCTGGTGCTTGCTGTCAAACTGAATGGTGTCTTACACATAATGTGTTTGGTGGCCAGGGGCTACAAATAATTCTCTTGTCCAAAGCCAGGGTTACTCAGCTGTATAATAACCTCTAAAGTCTCTACTTCAAAAAAGACTCAGGATTCATGAGTTTAATTTTGCCACTGATAATATAAAAACTGTGCTCCATAACAAGCATCCACTCTTTGCTTCCAGTATAATGAAATTCTAATTGTTTCTAAAGTTTGGGGAGGATAAAATGGTTAATCTCCATGATGACAAAAGGAAACAGGGAAAATAAAATGACACACTTGAATGAACTGTGAGGAAATAAAGTGCACAACATGTGATAATGCCATGACTCTGTGTTATTGCGCATTTCTGGGCTGAAAAGATATGGCTTGATGGGTAATTTGTCAAGCTGTGCAACAGAGAACAACAGTAAAGAGACTTCAGACAGAAGAAAATTACACAAATAGTAGGGTGGAAAGGTATAATTGAAGATGGCAAAAGATTGAAAGAAAGACATTTAAAATTACTGTACTGACCTACTAAATGCACTTGGGCGTGGAATCCCGGCCTCACATGAAGAGGCATTAAACGCCTGAGGGCTGTGACACTGGCTCAGGAGAATGCCAATCTCTCTGTTCTCAGGAAAGAGAAACACAATACACAGGCTCCCCGTGAACCCCGACCTGCAGGAGGAGCCTCACTTCTCAGGAGTGGCCCTGGAGAGGAAAAAGTGACCTAAATTAGGTTTTTAAACTACACAAACAATTCATTTCAGCAATCCAGTGGGATCTGAGCTTCTCCTTCTAAGTCCTTTCCCTCATTGTAAAAACTCAATATATCCTCTCCCTGGAGGAGTCAGAAAATAAAGGGGGATGAACAGCTAGTAACTCAGTGGATAAACAACCAGCCCTAGAATCAGGAGATCCTGAGTTCAAATCCAGTCTTAGATACTTTTTCCCCCGAAAAGTCTATTTGCCTCAATTGTAAAAAAGAGGATAATAATAATATCTGCTTTCCCAGGTGGTTGTGAAGATGAAGTGAGACAATAATTATAAATTGCTTAGCATAGTGCCTGGCATCTGTAATAATATATGCATGAAAAAATAATAATATATGCTTTATATATATGTATATATTTATATTTAACTTTTTCTCATTAAAGTGCTTAAGATAGTGGCTGCCATTATTATTATTATAGTGCTTAGCATAAAACCTGAAAGCTTAGTGTTATAGAAATGTTAGCTGTTATTATTATTACCTCCCAGGGTTGTTGTAAAGATAAAAAATAATAATAATTTTAAAGTGTCTAAACTAGTACCTGCATATGTAATAATATATGTCTTGCATATGCATAGATATATTTAATATATGTATATATATACACACTTACAAATGTATAACATGTATACACACTAGCTATTATTATTATAATGTTTAGTATAGCATCTGACACAAAGTGCTATATAATAATATTTAATATAATTATAATATATAATAACAATTATTATTATTATTGTTCAGTATGATACCATTATATATGTTAGCTATTATTATTGGGGTGATGTTGGCTGTTGTTGTTAGGTTGCCTGTTTTTGTAGTTGTAATTGATGTTGTCCCATTTTTAAATGAGAGGAATAAATGTTACTTGCCTCCACAACTGATCTTTGCTTTTTCAAGTCACCCAGAGGCAGCAATAGTGTTGAGTTGATCGATTAGTTAACAAGTATTTATTAAGTGTCTACTTTGGTCCAGGCTCTGTGCTACACATTACATGTGAGGATCAGAAAGAATGGGAGCATGGGATATAATACCAGATTTATCACTGACCTAGAGTAAATTGTTCAGTCTCCCTGAATCTCAGTTTTCTCTTCTGTAAAATAACTCAATAATGACTAAATTTTCTTCTAAGTCTAAGAATTTTATAATTATACTCAGAATTGTATAATTGATCAGTTTCCTTATCCATAGAAGGAAAGTCACTTTATTTATTCCTTAGTTATTTTTTATTCACAGAATCAAGAAAAGTGTATTTTTCTTATTTATCATAATAGATTGCAAGAGAATTATATTGGGAAATGAGCCTTGCAACTGGCTTTGTACATGTCATTTAAAAAACAGTCATAAAGTTCTGAGTACCAGGTCATGTTGGGAAATATTGAGATTTTGACAAGGATTCTGGAAGCCTAGATTTAGAGCAGAAAAGGAATTTAGAAGTCATCAATGCCAAATCCAAATTTTGCAAATGAAGGAATTGCAAACCTGAGAAGTTTAGTAATTTCCCCAACATTTTAACAAGTAACATTGTTGAGATTCAAATCCAGGTCCTCTAATTTCACTTTTCTAAAGTTCTTTCTAGTTCTAAAACAGGATCCAAAAATGTTCTCATCCTTAATATCTCAAGATATCCTTGCAGCATTACCATTCCACTATCATATGCAAATAGCCATACAAGAGTCATGCATCTATAATAATTTCCAATTTGTTATAAATTCCAATAATTCAATAGTTTCCAAGGAGGGAATGCTTTTTTCCTTATAGAAATAGCATAGCTTATGAATTAAAAATGAAAAAAATACTATGAGATTCAATAGAGGAGTTAATGATAACTAAGAAATGATTATAAGAAGGGTTATAGGGGAATTTAGATTAAAAATTAAAACAATTAAACAGAACTTGGAAGTCAGGGAGGAGAAATTCATCTCTAATCTCTGAAGATAACTAATAAAGATAATTAGTGAACTGAGGGTTCAGGTAAAATTGAACTCTGACAAATGAATCTAAATAAACAAAAGATAAATTATAATAGAAATACTGATTATAATATTAATTTTGAGACAAAAGCTTTCCCTCAGTCAAATTTCTAAAAATTCTAAAAAATTTTTGTCCAAGTTTTCTTTTATCTATTCTTTAGAAATAATTATGAATATTATGTAGGATAATATAATATTATGAAGAATAATACTGTCTTCCCAAATGCACCTTCTTCAAGTTTCAAACCAGGCAGGAATAGATTTACCACATTTCAGGATGAATATTAATAAGTTGTACAGAGACCAAGAGAATAATAAGAGCTTACATTTGTGTAATAATAACTAATATTTATAGAACACTTTAAGGTTTGCAAAGAATTTTGTACCTGTGGTCTCACTTGATATTCAGAAGAACTTGGGAGGTAAGTGCTATTATTATCCCTATTTTACTGTTAAGGAAACTGGGGCAAACAGAGATGACATAACTTGCCCAGTTAACACAATTACTAAGAGTGGGAGACAGGATTTTAATTCAGGTCCAGCATTCCACCCACCATACGAAGAAATGGTGAAGGAACTAGTGTTTCTGAATCTAGAGAAAACTTCAAAGGAACCTGGTAGCTATGTTCAAGTATATATAAAGGGCTTACCATAAGGAAGGAGGGTTAGATTTGTTCTGCTTGTCCCTAAGGGCAGAACTGGAAATGATAAGAAAAAGAAACAAGATGGAAATTTAGGATTCTATATAAGGATGTAGTGTGTTTGGTCTTGCTGGAGGTGACCTAGTAAATGATAATGATGATTTGTCAGAGATAATGCAAAAAGGATTCTCCTTCCCACATCCAATTTTTTCAACTTCCTTCTGTATGCTGCCTTCCTCTTATTCAAATATAAAGTCTTGGGAGGAGGATAGGGGAAATCCTTCTTTTTGCTTGTATTTGTATTTCAGTGCTTAGCACACTGTCTACACTGTTTTTCTACTTCTTCCTATTCGCCTTCCTACCTTTTCTCTCCCTCCTTTTTCTTTTCTCCTGCTTTCCTTCCTTCCTTCATCCCTCCCTCTCTTCCTTCCCCTCCTAACCTGAAATTCTATTGGCATATGAAATTTCTTTTCAAAAAGTTCCTCAAAATAACATCAAAGTGTTTGGTTTGGTTTTGAAAAGTAGGTTAATTTTCTGTCTAACACTAGGAAAAAAATTATTCAGTGGGTAAAATTTGTTTTTATCTACAGCTTTCTCTTTAACCTCTCTTCCATTGCAATTTCCTCCTCTCCCTATAAGTACTCTATGCTTATGTTCTTTCCATCTTTACTCACTGCTAAATCTGCTCTCCAGAAAGGATATCTCTCAGTAATATTTTCATTTACCCAGGTATTTGCATTTAAGTTTAGTGTTAAAAATCCTAAACAAAAAAAAAAAAAAAAAAAACTGAAA